>NC_056001.1:51262165-51562165 GCF_018446385.1 Zingiber officinale | reverse complement strand
TTTTAGTAATTTTTGAGTCGGTTGAACCTTCATATAGTTCAATTAGTTTTCCTAGAGTTATTTAGCACGGTTGAATTGGTTGACTTTAGTCAGTTGATCCTATGTTAGTCCGCACTGTAATGTAGTTGTAGCTCTAGCATTGGCTTGAGTTGTTTTCTTATGGTCACTTGTCAATTTTCCAAACTAACTAGGGTGGCATCTACTTTTTTGTGAAACTCAAAGTCTGTCTTAATGCTCAAATAGTTTTCTTTGTCGTTCATGAATAGTACTCCATTCTCCCATTCCAATAAGCGAAATTGCCACCATTGAAGAGAGAATGGCGGGTTGTGCTAATTTCTTCCTACAAAGACATATCTCAAAAGCAAAATTGATTCAAGTTGTATTAAGATTTAGGATAGGATGTGGATTTAGTTTGGGTTTGGTATGATTGTAATTAGAGTTTGGATTTAGGTTCGGATTAGACTTAGATTATTAATCAATTTGTTTGTTTGTTCCTTTTTCTAAAGAACAAAGTTCACCCTATGTTAAATTCGAATTTTGCTTTAGGCTAATTGAGCAAGAGTTTCTAAAATTGGCTTCCACGTCGTGGTGAGACACAAAGGTCTTCTTGAGTATTAGAATAACGACCACTTTCTAAGACAAAATCTTTTTAAAAATCTGGAGCTAAATCAACTTTAATACAATGTCTTGGTCTAACTGATTTAATGTGAGATGAGTTAGCTTCTTCTAGTTCCACTTGACTAGATGTACCAAGTAGGGTAGTCCTTGTCCAGCCTAGACATGCACCTAACCAAGTCTTTCCTGGCATACTATCAGCTCAACTCCCTCTGATACCAAATTGTAAGATCGAACTCGACGTTAGATGGGGGTGAATAACATTATGAATTTTAAAAATAAACAGATAGTAAATAAAATAGTTGAATCAATGAGAGTTTGCATAGAGAAAATAAAATTTACTTAAACTGATTCAATGAAGTAAGACAAAGGCAATAAAAGCATGCAATAGATTTAGCTAATAATTTAAACATGCAAGTTGATCAATCGATCTAGAAGTATAGATACACAGCAGTTATAAATATCATTCTTATTTATAAACTTTCATACACGTAGAAACCTTACAAAAAATATTTAAAGTTTAAGTACAATAAAATAAATAAGGAAATACTAAAATAAATGAAAATTTAACTCTAGGTGTTGTCGATCAGAAATGAAGTGCATGTTGCAGCTTGCCACAGTACAAAAGATGAAGGAGCATGTAGAACATGAGCTCAAGAGATTAAAAGATGAGTGGATTAGTGTTTTTCAACCTCTACCTTAAAACTCCTTATATAGGACGCCTTTGGTCGCCTGGAGCCTTTCCGATCGTCAAAGGGGTCAAACTTCATCTTGATCGCATTACTTAGATTGTTGATAACGCCATCTCCTTGTCATCTAGAAGCTTCTCTGGTCGCCCATATCCTCTAATCGTCTTGACCCTATACGACCACTTGAATCCTTTGAAATCCTTTCGTTGAGAATTATTGTAGGTCCCTTATGGCCGATAAGAGGAGTGAATTGCCCCGCACAAAATAAAATAGGAAATACATTTCTCAAACAATCAAACTTAACACAATTACACACTTAATCAAAATATAATAGAATTAAAATGAGTACGAGATGCGTAAAGTTTTACTTGGTTTGCAATCAGAGGATTACTACTCTAAGGAAAGTCAACTAGTAAGAAGATCTCCTCGAGCAAAACGTCAGAGGCAGAGAAGCCTCATACACGAAAATGACACTAAAAAATGAAAGACAGAAAGAAACTTGAAGTACAAAATGTGTTCTCTAAAAAGGAGAAGACATGACTCTATTTATAGTCCACTGATCGAAACTGACCGTTCGCTGACGTAGCACGGTCCAGACGTCCAGACCCTCTCCGAGCACCCCAAGTGTGGCAAATCTTATCTTCTCGCAAACGACTATGTAACGACAAAAGGATAAAATTTTATCCTGCTCCTGGCGTGTCGGACCATTGCCTAAGTAGACCCAATGGTGATCTACTAGACGAGGTGCGAGGCGCCCTGGACCAAAGTGGTCTGGGCGGGCGGACTCTGGGTGCCCAGAATAGCTCCGGGCGCTCAGACACTAGTCAACTCAGAGTTGACTTTTTGTCTCGGTATTCCGCGCTAAGTACGCTTGCTTGGGTGATCTCGGTCATCTAAAATAGGGCTCATCCGAACCTATTTTTTGACATTCTACTCGAGCAAGCTTCCGCTCTGGCTTCTTATCCCTCAAAAAATGCCTCACGCTTCCTTCTTATCCGCCAGTGTACTCTTCTGCAACATCTCATCCCTCGGACGTGTTGGTGCAGGTAGTAGCAGAATCTAGGGGTGTCAATTCGGGTGGGTCGGGTCGGGTTGAGTTTTTTTTTTTTTTTTAACCCAACCCGAACCCGACCCGAACCCGAGTTCAACCCAAAACACCTCAACCCGAACCTGAACCCGACCAACCCGATCAACCCGAACCCGACCCATATAACCCGAAAATCCGATTCAAAATAACTTTTTTGGGCTATTTTCCCTATAATTCTTCACTTTTATCTCAATATTCCATCATTATCATACAAACATGATATTAATATACATAAAAACATCTAAAATTTTAAAATAAAATTTGATTTAACCCCAAAAAAACTCACAAAACCCTATATTTAAGCCAACCCGGGTCAACCCGAACCCGACCCGAAATTTTTTTACTCTCCAACCCTCCAACCCGAACCCGACCCGAACCCGATTTTTTTCGGGTCGACTCGGGTTGGGTCGTCGGGTCGGGTTCATTTTTGACACCCCTAGCAGAATCAAACCTAAGTTTTGATGTTGCCAAAGGTTCAAGTTAAGTCTTGTTGTGATATAACAAGTTGAGCAAGTGTGCAGGATGTTTACTCAACCGGGAAAGTCCTAGTTGGAGGCTAGGTAGGAAAGACTTAGTAGATCATGAAAATCAGGCGAAAAGTCCAAGCGGGTAGAAAGGACTCGACACTTGGCAGGGAAGCTTAATAGGTTTGGAGAACTGAAGATCGAGGGAAAATCCTGGGTGGCTGATCCAATGCTAAGCGGCAGAGTCCAAACAGGTCTGGAGGACCAAGGTTTGGCAGGTAGATTGAGGTAAGCAACTGGAGGAGCGACAGTGAGATCGTGTTCCTGAAAGGAACAATTTAAGGTCGCTGATTCAACTGAAGAAACCGGGAAGGTTTCCAAGTTGAGATCAAGATAGTTCTACTATTTAATACTGCTCATGTATTATATATATTATTATGTTAACCTTTGTGTTGTAGGAATATTCTATTTAACTCTGTATTGCAGGTTCGGCCTGATCGACCGATTGAACGTAGGGATCGGTCGATCGAACCAACTTGACTTAGACCAGAGATCAGTTCAGGCCAAAACAGAGCACATTCCGATCGAACCTTGATAATGTGGTACAGTACAGATCGATCAGAAGCAAAGATGGAAGCTAGCCGGATCGGTCGACCAAAGCAGAGGATCGATCGACCGAATGATCGTTGCATTAAAGGTGCATTAATGAAGAATCTCGGCGAACGGGAAAAGCTCACCGTTAGTCGACCGAACAATGGAATCGGTCAACCGAATCATTAAATATCATCAATGCTTAAAGATTGGATCTGATCGGAGCTCAGCGAAGAAGGAAGGGAGCGGGTTCGGTCGACCGAACTTGAGGATCAGTCGACTGAACGTTGACCATTCTTATAAAAAGGAGCTCGACATCTGAGTCTATAAAATGAATTGGTTATAAGTGCATCCCTTATAAAATTGTTGTTTTACTAGTCTACTACTCATCTCCAAGCAAGAGGCTACTCCATCCAAGAAGTACCGACCGAGCTTCATCCTACATCTAGTATCGATATATTTTATTTAGCTTACTTTGTACTTAATTTTAAGTAAGATAGTATGTTGTTACTATCTTACTCATTTCATTGTACGAATTGCTTCTTTCTAGGGGTTTCGGAAAGAAGAGTTTTAGTAGATTGATCAACGGTGTGGTCAAGGATTACAGGTATTAGAGTAGGAGTTGACCTAGACTCCTAACCAAGTAACCAAAACGTGCTTTAACTTTCCGGTGCACTACTTTGGTTTAAACGTTTAAAAAGAAAAGAGTTTTTCAAAAAGGATATTCACCCCCCCTCTATCGCACTTTCTCGATCCTTCAGGACATACCGAACCCGTCAACTCCTTCCCGTGCTATCGTTCTCGTTAGCTGTGTCTTTCACTTGACTTTATATGCTCCTAAGTTTCTACACATTTAGACATAAGAATTAAAACATAATAGGACCTAACTTGACTTGGTTGATCACATCAAAACTACCACGGGGTACTTATAATCTTCTCCTTTTTAATGTGAACAAGCTAAGTTAAGTTAGGATAAATCAAAAATAAATAACTGTAAAATAACAAGTATATAATTTGTAATTAATAACATTTAATGCGAAATCAAAAATGTACCCTTCCTCTAGATTTAATATTTAATTCTTCCCCTTTGATCACATAAAAAATAGGAGAAATATTGAAAAATAACTTTACAATTGATATGAAATAATCTCTAAGGAGAAAAATGTACTAACATTTTGAAAAATTATGAATTGTAAATTTTAAAATCTAAACTTCTGCGATTTATAAAATAATTTTGGAAAAAATAATTTTAAAATTTTTAATTGTTCAAAAATTCTAAAATTGTTTATAACAGTTAAACAGACATATCCAAAATAGTGATAAAAATTTCAAAAAAAAAGTGAAATTAATTTAATCAATAATAAATTCTTTTCTATAAAAAGATGTATTTTCTTAAAAAAAATGCTTAAAAATAGTTTCTAACCTTGAAAAAATTTTAAAATTTTTTTGAGAATGTAATAGAGCAAGTATTTTTACAAAAAATATAAATTTTTAAAAATTTAATCTTCAAGAATTTTTAATATTAAAAATTTATATTTTTATAAAAAATTCATAGAAAATTTAATAACGGTGAAAAAAATTTAAAAATATTTTCTGATGGAGAATATGATAAATTTTCATAGAAGTATAAAGTTTACAAAAATAACTTTGCAAAATATTTTTTAAAATTAAAAATATAATTTTTGTAAAAAATCATAAAATTAATGCAATAGTGAAAAAAATTTCAATTTTTTTTCTACATATAAGTAATGAAATCCTCTATCTCATAAACATTAATATCAAATTAATTTCGAGTAGAAATGATACAAAACAAAAAAATATTAAACAATTTTAAGAAAGAAAAATATTGAATAAAAAAATAAAGCATGCATAAAATTTGAACATGCACAATTCTTAAAATTTTCTATTTGTTATTTCAATTTGTTATTTTCTATTCTTATTTTGTCGAAGTCTTTTGGTCGACATGATTTTGCTAAAGTTCCTTTTAGCTTTTTGTTTTCTTTTAATAATTTTTATTCTTAATTTCTAATTAATAGGAATTTCTTGATAACATTTTAATAAATTTATATAGTTGGTCAAGAGGTAGAGACCGTACCTGACTTCACTCGTCGATCCCATTATCTGAAGTTCTCCTTGTAGTGTTGCTTCCTTCTAATGTTGCTCCCCCTTTATCGATGCTCATTTTGGATGTGCTTGATTCATCATCTTCTTCGTGACTTGCCATCAACACAAGTCCAGCGTAGGCCTCAATCTTTGATTTTTATGACGTTTCATCCCATGTTGCTTTTAGGTTCTTGTGTTTTTTTTTTGTCGATCTTTTGTCCTTGTCCTTGTCCTTGTTCTTGAATTTTGGGCAATTGTCTTTGGCGTGCCCTTCTTCATTTCAGTGATAGCACCTCACCTTCCTTTTTCTTCTTTTCACTTGTACTTGATTAAACTTATTAGCTTTAAAAAGTCTTTTAAACTTCTTTACCATAAATGTCATTTCGTCATTATTGAGAGATATTTTGGAATTTGGTTCGTCCATTTTTGTCTTTAAGGTAATGTTTTGCTTCGGCTCATTCTTTAGATCTGCACATCAGGACTCATGAATTTCAAATGTAGAAAATAGCTCTTTTAAATTACTTATCTCTAAGTCTCTAGAGATGTAATATGCATCTACTAGAGTTGACCATTCAAGTGTTCTAGGAAAAACGTTAAGCTCATACCTTAGCGAATCTTGGTTGGTTACCTTTTCTCCAAGATTCGTGAGTTCAGTGACTAGCTCCTTTAGCTTGGCATGTAGTTGAGGGACTATTTCACCTTCCTTTAGTAGCAAATTCATCAGTTGATTCCAAAGAAGATCTTTTCTTGTGAGATTGGCTTTGGAGGATCCTTCGTGAAGCTCCAAGAATTTTTCCCAGAGGTCTTTTGTAAACTTGTAGACTCCGATTCTGTTTACCTCTTGTGATGGCATCGTACTTAGTAGATAGAATTCTGCTTTCCCGTTGGCCACAACCTCAGTTTGTTCCTTCTTTGTCCAGCTTTCTTCTTTCTTTAGCTCCTCGTTGCCATCAGTAGGCATTGCAAAACTATTTTTCAAGATTAAAAATATGTCAAAATGAGTTTTGAAATATACCTTCATTTTCTTCTTCCAATATGCGAAGTTTTCCTCAAACTTCAACGAATAGATGAGTGTTTCAGCCATCGCCTTTTGTACTTCATTCAACGGTTACTCCTTTTGAAGCGATTGGCCTATGATATCAATTGTAGGTCCCTTGCGACTGGCAAGAGGGGGGTGAATTGTCCTGCATAAAATAAAACAACAAACACTCTTCTCAAACAATCAAACTTAACACAATTACACACTTAATTAAAATATAATAGAATTAAAATGAGTATGAGACACACAAAGTTTACTTGATTTGCAATCAGAGGATTGCTACTCCAAGGAAAGTCGGCATAGTAAGAAGATCTCCTTCTCAAACAAAACATTGGAGGTGGAGAAGCCTCGTACATGAAAATGATGCTCGGATATGAAAAATAGGAAGAAACTTGAAGTACAAAGTGTGTTCTAAGAAAATAAGAAGACCAGGGCTCTATTTATAGTCCACTAGTCAAAATTGACCATTTGTTGACGTGGCATGGTTTGGGCGTCTGGATCATCTCCGATCGCCCCAAATGGATCTAAGCTGGATCGACGCCTACAATTCTCTCAATGGAGAAAGTGTCCTCACTAGATCTCTCCTCCAGTTGCTTACATTCACTTACCAACTGCAGTCGCTTGACTTGCCTTTGACCCACCAGGTCTTCCCGCTAGTTGTCAGGTTCGCAGACCCAACTAGATTTCAGCCTGTTTATTAGGTCTCGCGGACCCAATCAGACTTCCCACCAGATATCGGGCCTCGCAGACCTATCTGGACTTCCCACCAGCTATCGGATCCCGCGAACCTAACTGGATTTCAGCCTAGTGTCAAGTCCTTCAGATCAGTCAACTCCTGCACACTTGGTAGAAGGGCTAGACAAATAGCACATCTAACTTTAACCTATTTATCATACATCAAAATCATATTATTAGTATAACATGTACCAACAATCTCCCTATTTTTATGTAATGACAACTTGGGTTAAAGTTATAAAAAATGCAATAAAGTAATAAAGCAAGCAATAAAAAGTGAGTAAAGTGAGTTAACATGATTTGATTTTTCTAACCTAACCCACTATCCTCCTCCTTTGACATACATCAAAAATTAATGCATGAAGTAGAAATAATTAAACAAAAGTTTATCAAAAAGGACTTTACAATCATAGTGTTTCAAACAAGTTTTTAAACAATTATATCAACTACCGCAAACAGTTTTGCAAGTAAGTTTTCGAAGAACCAATTACTTCAAATAGAAAGTGTTATCATTTTTTTTAAAATTCACAAGTAGTGTTTCCAAAATAATGGTAAAAACTCAAGTTCATTTTAGGGAGGAATAAATATTTTTTTAAAAAAATGGTAAGACTTCTTCAAAAAAATATATATATAATGACTTTGCAAAAATATTGTGAAATAAATTACCAAGTAAATTTAGCAAATATTTTTAAGTTGTGCAAAAATATTTTTCAAAGATGGCAAGAATTTTTATAAGTAGAGTTTAAAGATAACTTTTAACCATAATGATTTAAAAAATTTCTCAAATAGATTCAAATTTCAAAGTAATTTCAAAGAAACATCGTCTAAAAGAGATTTTCAAGGTAATTGTAACAAAAAAAATTCTAAGAAGGATTTTTAAAGTAATTTTAACAAAATAATTTTCTAGGAAAGATTTTTAAAATAGTTTTTGGAAGAAATTTTTTGAAGTAAGATTAAAAAAAATTGTATAGAAAAATTTCTAAATAAGAAAACAATGTAAGAAAAATTCTTTAAGTAAGATTTTCAAAAGATATTTTTAAAAAGTCTCTAAGTAATATTTTTAAAGGAAATTTTAAAACAAATCTTATAAGGAAAAAAATTTTGGAAAAATTTTCAATCCTCCCCTTAAAAATGATATTTTGATTAAATAATTTAAAGGAAAAGTAAATGAAATTGTAAGTAGGATAAGATAAAAGAACTAAAGCATCTAGTAACCACAATGAGCAAAACTACTGAAATGTTCAACCTAATATAACAAAAAAAAATCTAAAGTGAACATTAAATAATATTAAACAAATAAACTAGACGCTAATCTACTGAGAAGATGATGAAGAGGGGTTAGAGCCCAGGGATCATATCAAGTCCATTAACTCAGTATGATAAGTCCGCTCCTCCTCTCGAATGCTGGAGACATCTTGTCAAAGGCTGGAGATGCTCTGTCGAAGGCTGGAGACCTCTCGTCGAAGATTCGTCATGGATCTCTCAAGTCCAGTAACTCTGTCGTCTAACGTACAAGAGGTTGGAGATGCAGGTACCCCAACAAGATCAGTGATGTACTCATCTAGCTCTGCCTCCTCTCCTGGAGCTGGATCAGGCTGATCTGGGTCACAGGTTCAGGCTGGGGCTGGGCTGCCAGATCAGGTGGAGGCTGATCAGTTGGGTCAGGCTAGTGCTGGGCCTCTCTCTCCAGTATAGGACACCCTCATCATCTATATATACACCAGATCAAACTCATTTAGGGCTCTGACATCACTTGTGGTGATATCAATTCCTAATGAGGTTATGTAGGTGGTCAAAATATGGTAATACGGCATGTGGACCCGCCGACTAATGATAATACCAGCTGAATAGAGGATGGTATGAAATATGTGCAAACTAATGTCTATATCTAACCTGTAACATAATGCATAAAAGGAGAAATGAATGAAAAAGATGCATCATCGCTTGAGTGGTCAGAGGTAAAATGCATGTGACTAAAAGCCAATAAAAGGCATAGTCCTGAACTCTAAGGGTGACTGATCGAACCAAGGTCACAGTCAATACACACTGACCCCTAAAAAAATACGAATAGATCGTATCAAGCGTAATATGTGAGTAGGGATCACCAAATGGTGGATCCCGAGGAGGGTAGCACGGGAAGGGGCATGTGGATGGTTGTAATTCCAAAAAGTCTCGGACGATAGTAAGGGATAACGTAACATCCATACCGATGACCCTAGTGGTGTAGGTAAGATCATCAACTCGAACTAAGTTGTTATACAGTTCAGCACACAGACTTATGTTGACTAAACTAGAGCAATAAACTAAACGCTGTAAGTTGTAATGATCAATAACCTCTACAGCGGGAATGTATGATCGCATGAAGAAATTAATGTCTATCTAGATATCTTGAAAGTAAGAGAACGTATATAGTGGAGGAAAATCTAATCCTAAGTTCATCAATAGAAAACCTAAGGTTCGTACTAACAATCGAGGGGCCAACACCAAGATGTGATCATTTCCTAATTAACAAAAATATCCTAAAAATAAAATACTAGAACAAATAAAACAAGGTTTAAAATAAAAAAAATTACCGACGTATCGTGAACAGTTATAACATAACTCATGACCTCGGTTGATCCGCAACACCGACGTAAGAACCAAAAAATTTTTCTTTTTCCATTTTGTTTGCTTTCACTGTAAGGCTCAGTGAGGAGTCTTTTGCAAAAGAAAAAAGGGAGAGGTGCAAGGAAGATTTTAAAAATTAAGTTATTTTAAAGGATAATTAAGTTGTTTTAAAAATTAATTAGGGTTAAAAGAATTTCAGTTGAGAGAATTAATTAGAGAAAATTTTAATTAATAGTTTTAATTAAGTTGAAAGATAGATTTAAGTTAAAAATTAATTGATTTGTTCCTGAATTTATTAAAAAAATTTAAGTTGCATAAATTGTTTTAAGAACAAGTTAGTTTAAGTTAAAAGTTAAAATTTAATTTCAAGTCAAATTAATTTTAGTTAAGTGATTAAAAAAATTAAGTTAATCTTAAGTTAAGAATTAATTTAAGATAAAGATTAATTAGTTTAATTGTTTAATAATTAATTTAAGTTAAGAATTGATTTAGGGTAGAGATTAATTAGTTTAATTGTTTAATAAAAGATTCATATAAGTTAAGAATTAATTTATGGTACAGATTAATTAAATTGTTTAATAAGTAATTAGTTTATTTGTTTAGTAATTAAGTTATTTTAAAAAAATTAATTTAAGTTAGGAATTTATTTATAATATTGACTATATAAAAATTTAATTAAGAATAATTTAACATTTAAAAAAAAACTTAATTTAAAAAAACTTAGTTTAAAAGTACTCATCTAAGATTGGTCCTTAAATGTTTAACCTTCAACTACTGCCTGACTAGCAGAAGATAGCAATGTTAACTTGGTTAGTCAATTAAGTATTAATGTCTAATTAGAAATAACTAAAAAATGACTGCTTAACTTGATTAATATACTATTATATTTTTCACCTAGATATGTTAATGCACTGATATAGGCATCTAAAGTTTAGGCAAGATGTTTATGCATCTCACGTCATTCTATATTTTTGAATACACAATCAAGATAAACCTGATGTGTTTGTGAGATGCTCGATTCTTAGGTCTGTAGGATAATGCTTTCTATGGGTACGATCTAGACGAAGGCTAAAATATTTTTTGCAACACTAGAGAAATGAGATTTTTTTTTAAAAGTAAATAGTTTTCCTAAATTTTGAAAATTAGTCGTATAAATGCCCTCCCCCTTAATCTAAGGTTCATGTAAAAAAATGATCATTGGATTTCGGATTAATTAATCAAAATTTTATTTACTTTAATTTGACCTTATTCATCTCACCAGTCTAAATTTTCATATAAAAAGGGATCCTATGATTTTGTGAGATGAGTTACGTTATATTTCAAGGTTTGGTTTAACTTATTAGATTTAAGTTTAGTTTTGGATTTAATAAATAGGTATTTTTTGGATAAACTTCTAAGTTATGGTGAGTCACCTAGACATCATTAGAGTAACCACACCTTCTAGGTTTTCCAAATAGTCTTATCCACTGAACTTAATAATAAAATTTTGGTCTAACCAGCTAGGATTGGTAAAGGGTAGCTTCAGTTAGTTCTACTAAGCCAAATACACAAAGTCGAAGGCATATCTTCCTAGACATACATAGACATAGTTTTCCTAATTTACTATCATCCAAAACTTCTCCAATACTATTATTTAGGTTAAATTTTTTATCCTTTTTTAACCTAATCCTAATTACCTAGCCAAGTAAACTATTATTTTGGAGGTGCCAATTAATTTAAAGTCTCCCCCTGAATTATTGAACTTTTAGGTTTATGTCAATTATTTTTATAGTTATAATAAATTTGATGGTAATTTAAATTAGCCCTGTAGTTATTTGATTTAAATTTATTTTTTCTATTTGAGTTTTTATTTGATTTTATTCTTAAGTTTGGAATTTAGTTTTGAAGGTTTATTTTAGTTTAGTTTCGAGTTAATAGGTTTAGTTAGATTTGATTTTAGATAATGAATTTCATTTTTAGGCACATAGAATTGATTGTGTCCTACTTGCATAGATAGACATGCTTTCGGAACCCAAGCTTTAGTTAGATTTTTGTTTTGACTTATAAGTGATATAAAAGTTATGTTTGTTGAGCTGGACTTGTATCTGAGCTTGGACTTATTGTATCTTGATTTGGATTTCTATTTTTAATTTGTTCCTTGAGGCATTGATTTTCCTCAAGAAGTGATTCAGTTTGTTGTTCATATTTAATTAATTTTTTATTCAAACATACAATTATTAGTGCAGACTCGTGGCTTATTCATTTTTGGACTAGTCATCTTGTTCCGACTCGCTTTCTGATTATAGTTCAGTTGTTATTGGTGTGAGGTAGTTGTGATGCTTCTGATCTTCGATATCCAATTATTCTGAAGATGATTCGTCCCATATCACCTTGAGTGTCTTCTTCCTCCTGGTTGTTTTGGGTTGGTCACCTTTCATATTTGGACACTCGTGCTTGTATTGTTCGTTCTTGTTACACCTGTAGCATGTGATCTCCACCTTCGTGTCATTTGATTTGATTACCTTTTGTAGGTCTTTCTTCGAGAAATTGTTCTTTCTTCTTGAGAACATTTTTCTGACCATGTTCACGAGTTGTTCTTCTTCGTCTTCCAAGCCAGATTCAGATTCAGGTTCTAATTTGTTCTCGTGTTTGGTCTCTTTTGAGGGGCCTGTAAAGAGTACAATGCTTTTCTCGACCTGCTTTAAGTTAGTCTGTTCATAGAGTTCAAGTTCACAAAATAACTCATTTAGTTTTAATTTAGATAAATTCCTCGAGATTTTGTAGACATCCACGATGGATGCCCATAGTGCATTTCGAGGAAACACGTTTTGAGCATACCTTATCAAATCTCGACTCTTCATTTGATAGTTAATTGTGTGGAGCCCATTGAGGATGTCCTCTATTCTCGTGTGCAATTGACTAGCAGATTCTCCTTCTTGTATTTTTATATTAAATAATTTATTTAAAAATATGTCCCTTTTTGTTACCTTTGCGTCATTGGTTCCCTCGTGTAGTTTTATGACTAGCCCACAGTTCAGTTCTTTCTTCGTTAGCCTACACTGGATTGTGTTGAGGGTTTTGAAGTCAATCTGGGTATTTTTCTTCATCTCTGAATTCTAATTTTCAGGGTTTATTGGAATTTCGATATTGTGGTTGATTGAAGCCTTGTATCCTTTGGTGACGTTAAACTATTGGTCGAAGTCGATGTTCAAGTACACCTCCATTCATTTTTTCAAGTACAGAAAATCATCACCGTTAAAGAGGGGAGGATGAACGGTGTTATATCCCTCATTTTTGGCCATAAACCCTGCACACAAAAGAAGGAAAGGAAAAGAAGTCCCAAGACTAGGTCTTGGATTAGCAGTGTGGAAGAAAAATAAAGGTATTAAAACTCAATTTGTGCTGCACCAAATCAGAGTAGTTTGCAACGAAAAATTTATCCAAAGAAATAATTGTACCCATTTAGATTTTATCGAGAAAGCTAAAAAACCCCCAAAAGACAAGTATTAAAAGTAAGAAAAAATCATCCGCTTGCCTGATTGGTGTGCACTAAATTAGAGCGGTATCTGCTCTGATACTACTTGTAGGACTGGAAAGATGCTAGAGGAGGGGTGAATAGCATTTGTCGAAAAATTACGACTAAAAATAGGTACACAGTGGAAGAATAAAAGACAACGTTAACAAAGCAAAGTTTTACTTGGTTCGGAGCTTTTGACGACTCCTACTCCAAGACTCACACTCGTCGAGTGTTTTCGTTGGACAATCACTATCAGTTCGCAAAAAGTGTTACAAAAGTTGAGTACAAGAACTGAAAATAATAAAGTTATCAACAAATAGAAAGAAAACAAAATATAGTCTCTCGTTCCGCGAACTTCGGAGCAGCCTTTTGGTGTTGTCAGAGCCTTTTTGGAGCAGCACGCAAGTGAGAAACTTATAGTAGTTGTTGTTCTAAAGCTCCTGGTTGAAGGCCTTTATATAGGTTCATTCTGGGCGCCTGGACCATGTGGCTTGGTCAGTCTATGCGCTCCACATCAGCTTATGGATGAGTTTTCGGGTTCGAGCTCCTGGACCGACTCCAGGCGCCCAGACCGCCAGGGTGCTTGCAGCAGTCACTCGGGCGAGCCTGGTCCAAGCGCGGTGCCCAGACTCTCCTTTTCTTCAGTAGTTTCTTCCCTGCAAAAAGGTTAGTTCAGGCAATACAAAATATATTTACCTTGCAAAATAGAGTTCGTGCAACATAATTAAACAGTAGTAGTAATTAGATCTTGTTTCTTCGAGACCAGGATCTAGTCAAGGTCTCAACTTAGGTTTCCTAAATGGACCTAAGCTAGACTGACACCTACAGCTCCCTCAACGGGGAACGCGTCCTCACTGGATCTCTCCTCCATTTGCTTACCTCCACTTACCAACTGCAATCGTTTGACTTGCCTTAGACCCGCTAGGTCTTTTTCCCAATTGTCAGGTCCACAGACCCAACTGGACTTCAGCCGGTTGTTAGGTCCCGCGGACCCAACTGGATTTTTTGTCAGACATCGGGCCCCATAGACCTATCTAGACTTCCTACCTACTATCGGGTCTGGCGGACGTAGTTGGATTTCATCCTGGTGTTAGGTCCTTTATATCAATCAACTCCTGCACACTTGCTAGAAGGGTTAGACAAATAACACATCTAACTTTAACTTATTTGTTATACATCAAAACTAGATTATTAGTGCAATTTGCACCAACAAAATCCTCCCGAATATTGATAATCCATATCAAGCCAATTTGTAATATCATCCTCTCCTTATGATTTTTTTTTCTTCTCAATCATCATTCTTGCTCTCAGACAAATCAAGGAGGGATAACATAGATGTATCCAAGATCGACAAAGAATTAGTAACACCATCTAAGGTTTTAAAGTTGGGCAATGAAGCGAGTTTGGGTGTGCATGACACCAAATGAACAAAGTGGTCAATGGATGAAGAGATATACCTTACAAAGACATGGGTCAATATTAACACCAATCCAATCATCAGTAATGATCAAAAGGAATAAACTTTTAGAAATGAATTATTGATTACTACAATAAGTATCAGCCTAATGATTTTGTGGAATGACCTTGGGTGAAGTTAAAATCATATTTTTATAGACTTTGTCCGATGACAAATAAATTTATAGCCATATACAATAACTTTTATATATATCGTGATAGTGGGTGGAGCGATGAGGATGTGCTTATAAAATGTGATGGAAAATCATGACAACAAGTCCTTCAACTATGAATATGTTCAACGAGTTCTCAGATATTGTGAGAAATATGCTCCACATAAAGTTGGTCATTATGCTAACAAACAGTCCAATATATCAAAATCAAGGGGGCACACATCCTCATGCAATCCGAATGCTTCTATAGGCGTGGAGGATTGTAAAGTCTATACTCATCTAATGGGGCAAAATGTAGTGAAAATAAAGGGTAAATTTAAAAGTACAGATATTAATGACATGAAATTCGATAATAGATGGTAAAAAATAAAGGAATTATAAAGAGAACGAATTGAGATGCAAAAACATGTGATGACGATGAAGGAGTACATAAAAAACCCACTTTGGAGGTTCTTGGTCATCTCCAATGTGGAGAGGTTTTTGTGTGAGCCCCACCACAAAATAAAGGAAAGTGAACTAGAAGCGGGTCTAAAATTTTGAACCATGCTCTTTATTTTTCATTGGCACATCAACATAGAGAAAATTAAACACAAAAAGCTCCAATTGGAGATGCCCTAATGATTCAATTGGTTAGACCCCATGTGAAGCATACAAAAATGATGAATTAGTTTTGATATCAAATCTTGGATGACTGATATGGTCTCAGGAAAATTTTTCACTAGGAAAAAAAATGATAACTTAGTTAGTCTCATTGGCTAGCCCTGGGGGTGATTGGTCTGGCCCCACAAAATTTTTCCATTGACCACCAGGATAAATCGGGAAGCTCGTGTGATGGGTTACCCGGAATATTTTGATTGCGTGCTTTATTTAGAAGAAAAATTTTCACAAACATGACATACCTAAGACTCGAACTATGAAAACATCTGGATTATAATCTGAATATCTTACCATAGTCCTATAGTCCCAAGAACAAATTTATACTGAAAAAAATGATAATCCTAGTTAGTCTTATTAACTATCTCTAGGGGTGACTGACCCGATCTCACGAAATTTTCCCGCCGGTCACTAGGGTAAATCGGGAAGCACACGCAGTGGCCAACTTAGAAGCCCAGCATCCTTTGGTTACACTCCCTATTTAGAGAAAAAATTTCTACAAATACGTCGTAACTCGGGTTCAAACCATGGGTACCTAGATGACAACTTAAATATCTTACCGTGACACCATGTCCCCAAGGACACTACTGAAAAACTCCTATAAGAGATGCCCTAATGACTTAATTGGCATGTGTTGCACGTGGGGTCTAACCCAACGTGCAAGACATGCGAGGGAGGGGGAGAAGAATTCGTACGAGTGTCATTTGGGGGAAAGATTGAAAATTAGATAGAAAATAAACCCAAGAACTTTGTTAACTTTACTTTTTCTCCTTTAATTTTTTTCCTATTATAATTTTTTCATCGGCCACCAAAGTAAATCGAGAAATGCGTGTGATGGATTACTCAGAATATTTTGGTTACTTATTCTATTTAGAAGAATTTTTTTCACAAATATACCATATCTAAGACTCGAATATTGAAAATATCTAAATTATAATTTAAATATCTTACAATAGTACTATATTCCCAGGAATAAATTTCTACTGAAAAACTCCTATAAGAGATGCCCTAATGACTCAATTTGCATGTGTTGCACATGGGGTCGAAGGAGGAGGAGGAGAATTACGAGTGTCATTTAGGGTTAAGATCGAAAATTAGATAGAAAATAAATCCAAGAGCTTTGTTATCTTTAATTTTTCTCCTTTAGTTTTTTTCCTATTATAAATTTTCCTTCTAAAGCAATGGAACATAGCAAATGTCATAATTAATTGGAGAAATATATTTCAAAAATTATTCCTTGTATTTATTTGATGAAAAATTTGGCATACCCAGCAAGTAATAAAAAAAATTGCCCCCTTTCACTTTCAAACAAGCAAATTCTATCCGCAGCAAAAATATATTTGGAATAAATTCTATTCCTTGTGAGTGGAAGTAAAAATGGATTTACCTCGAAGCTCATAATACAACGGACTTGAATTAATATCATTAAAGAGCACTTCATTAGAAAGATATTAAAATAATATTGCATCTATAATTTATATGCTCAAAATTTTGTATTTGAAATTCATCTTAGATTAAGTTTAATTAAACTAGACCACTTTAAAAGTGCACCATTTTAAAGAGATTTAATCAAAATTATATCTCGGCATTTTACCTATCATCGATTTTATCAAAGAGGCATCTGAGTTTAGATTTTTTTCAAAAACCCCACCATACGTTTATATTTTTTCAAAGTGCGCTTTTTCCTAACATGCTGTTTTTATTTAAAAAAAAAATTATGATCTTTGCTGGCCGCCAGACGACTGCGCCTCCCTGGCCGTTAAATCAAGTTACACAATTAGCAAATGACCTAGATGAATCTGGTTGTCTAGCCGCATGGCCACTTGGTAGCCTGTCTCGCCACTCAATCGCTTGATTGCCCTAGTGCTCGACTTGGCTGTAAATAAGTCGAGTCGAGCCGAACTTAAAATGAATTAAGCTTTTAAAATGAGTGTTCAAACTTGACTTGATTTATTTTTTATGAGCTTGAGCTTGTTTGAAACTTAGCTTGAGCTTGGTTCATTTATATGTTATCAAGCTCTCAATTCAAGTTTTGCTTGAACTTGGTTTGAGCTTGATTCGTTTAGATGCTATTAAACTCTCAATGCAAGTTTGTTTGATTATTTGAAACTTTTAGTTGTTTGATTAATTATTGAGCTTGATAATTTAAATTTATTTATTTATTTAATTTAATTTTATTGTTTATTTAGCATATTGAAAAGAGTTTTATTAATAAATATGATTGATGAATATTAACGAGTTGAACACATATGTGTTCAAGCTTGTTTGTTTAGCTTAACGAACTGTTCAAGTTTGTTTGTTTAATTAATCTTATGTATATTAAATGAACATAAATAAATTCTTATCAAGCTGAACACCAAATTTGTTCACGAATGCTTGGTTCATTTATAGCTCTATTGACCATGAGACGACCTATTTTTTTAAAATAAAAAATTCAAAAAAAGTGTGCATTTTGATTTTTTTTAATGAAATTATGATGGAGAAATTTCGAAATACAATTACCCGTTTTGGAAAATGCTCTAATATGAAAGATGCTTTGATTCAAATTATTCTGATTTACTTTGATTAAAGTTATTTTAAAATCATTTGAATGATTATTTATATTCATATGGTTAGGCCAATTAACGACAAAGGATATTTTGGATAGATAAAAATGTCATTTTAAATTTTTTAAGTACAATTTTTTAAATAATAATAAAAACTCTCTTCATACAATTTCACACTCGTTTATTTTTTCCGTCCATATTTCATAATTTACGGGAAAAAACTTAGTTGGGACCCTAACTCTTAAGTCAAAGCTTAATTAATTGGGCAGGATTAGACTTGCAACCTGCCGGTGCATTATGATCCTAATTCCTAACTACTAGTCCTGAGCGACCGCTATAATTATGATATATCGTGGTTATTTCTCTTTAATATGTTGACGTTTATGCTTGCAATGGCGTCTATGTAACGGCCACTTGCTGTATCGTAGCTAGCCCTAGCTCCAACATAGGATTCTTCTCCACGTCAATTGTCAACATTCACACATATCCGTATTTACCACCTTCTTACACACCGTAATCGACTCTGGCCCAACCATCAGCTGCTGGAACCAGCGGGTACGTTGCGAGGTGGACGTATGCATAAGCCAAAATAATAAACCCGACGCCTCGGCAACGGTGCGCGGGCCCCCACCACACTGCGTCCTCTCGTTTCGCTGGGACCACCAACACTCGGACTTGCTTCCTACTTGCCGTTTCGGCTCGTTTCAATTTCCGAATTATTGCCCTCGAATACTCCGCACTGCTTTCCTTTTCCTTTTTCTTCTTTTCCTCCTTTTCTTTAATCGCGCACCCTTCTCCCTTATTACTTTCTCTCTCACAACCGCCCGCTCCTCGGCTCGTCTTCGATCTGTCGGCGCTTCATCTTGCGCACCGCCCTCCCATCGATCTCGCGCATAAGCCGGTCTTCCGTTGTGGAGGATCATCCACGGAGTTGTGACTTGGTTCCGCGTGCAGCCTGATCGTTTTGAGGTACTTCGATCTGGTTTTGGTAGGGTTTCGGCGAGATCCTGAAGATTTTGGGGCTTTTGAACTGAATGCAGTTTCTTTCCAGGGGAATTGGCCAATTTGGTTTTTATCAGTCATCTTCCTCCGAGTGGTTTTCTCTCTCTCGTAATTGGTTGGTAAATATGTCAGGGCCACTGGACCGGTTCGCTAGGCCTTGTGAGTTGCTCTCCCCTTCTATGTCAGATTACATGGACCGTTAGAAAATGTGCGTGTTTTTTTAGATACTTGTCGTAGATCAATCTGATATGCCAGGTTACCTAGCAGCTTTGTTAAAAATTGAGATTACTTGATACACGCAACTAGCTGACTATGTTATCGAATTTTTGATCATAGTAATGGGGCCGCCTGTCAGCTTCAATTTCGCATTGTTTACTTTTCACCACTCTCATGAATGCCAAGTATGTGCCACCCCAATTTTTCCTCGCATTTGCCATCAACTAGTTCGCTAATTGAGAGGATTTGGAGGGTCTAGTCAGTCTATTATCATAAACACGAGCTTAAAAAATTCAACTAGTGGTTCAAGCCTACCAAATCAATGGATAGCTTCTTCATCAAAATGTTAGTGGAGTTCAAAAATTTTAGGCCACTTTGAGAGAGAGAGAGAGAGTGAAGGGGGTGTATTTAAGTGTATCAGTTTTCTCAGTTAACGTAAGAATCTACTTGAGGTTGCTAATTGCATTGTTTTTTACCCAAGTATTTGGCTTAGTAATCGAATTCTTTGTCTAATTTTTAATCAGATTGAATTTTCTCTCAAGTGCACTCGGAGCTTTACCCATGCCTTTGATCGTATCTCTTATTTCTTTTGACCATTACTTGTTTGATAAGTTAAATAGGATATAATAATCTTTAAGTAAATTATTTCTCAAATTTCATTCTAAGTTTTTGTGGTTAATTGAAAATTTTCTAAATATTCTTATGGCTGATCAAGAAGTCCTCACTTAATTATGTTCAACTTTTCTCTAGTTAAAATAAAGTAGAATTTTCCTTGTTACAATTTGTTCCTTTGTTTTTTGTTTGCTGATAAAAAAGTCATTTGATAAATTACATGACAATAACAACAAGAAGCCATGAATCCCAACTATTGGGGTCCGCTACATGGATCTTATACTTCACTAATTTCTCATAGGTTTTGAGGGTTTTTCAAGTCATGATGAGCGAAAGGAGCGCAAATCAGATATTGAAAATTCAGAAGATGAAAGAAGGACAAGAATTGGGTCGCTGAAGAAAAAAGCTTTGGATGCATCTAGTAGATTTAAGCATTCTTTGAAGAAAAGGAATAGGAGGAAGAGCGACAGAAGAGTTGTTTCTATTGAGGATATTAGAAATATCGAGGAGCTAGAGGCTGTTGATGCTTTTCGCCAATCATTAATTTTAGATGAATTGTTGATAGCTAAGCATGATGACTATCATATGATGTTGAGGTAAATTAGTAGGCTTTAGTAATTATTTTGACATTACATAACTTTAATATTCTTCTGCCATTATTCAGTAGTGTTCCTTTTGTGTGTTGCTTAATCCCATTGTGCCTTTGTTTTTCAATTCTTGCTGGTAGCCAGTCATGATTAACTAGATTCATAATGATACTATATCAAAAAATTTGCTTTCAGAATTATCTCATTCTTTTTGCATTTTTAGTTTGAAGTAGTTGATTTAGTTGTACTTATTTTCTTCCCGTACTGTTGTCTTCTTTTCCATTGTATTTCTAAAACTTTGCTTGTTTTTGCTGTGCACTCTAAGTTAAGACACGATTGTGCTTTGATGTTTGACTTGCATGTTTTCCTTTTCTCATGTTAGTTATTCGATTTCTGATTTAATTTCATTATTTCTCCTACCTAGCATAATAAAACTGACATTTTTTTTATAGATCTAATATTTTAAAATTCCTATTATAGCTTTTCCAAGCATCATATCCTATAATCTATGTTTCCATCTGAAATAATTTTCTTTTCTTTGCTATGTAGCTAACCTTCTTGCCTAATATTTCAAAGCCTTCTTATTGCTTAGATTTCTTAAAGCAAGGAAATTTGATATAGAGAAAGCAAAGCACATGTGGGCTGAAATGCTTCAGTGGAGAAAGGAGTTTTGTGCAGACACAGTTATAGAGGTAGGATTTGTTCTGTGTTGGCATGTGGGTTTCATCTTTTGCCAAGTATTTTTTTTTTGAGAATTATATCATACCTTTATCTCTTCTTGATACTCTTATAACTAATAAATACGTCTCTTACCTGAAATACCTAGCAAAAATTACTATATACACATGGCAAAGTGCCACAAGTTTAAGATCAACCACAGTTGCATCAAGAGCGAGATTAAATACATGCCAGAAATGCACTTACTCCTTATTTTAACAATAGCAAAGCGTTTGCGGTCACATAAATATCAACAACCACACATTTTCATCATCAGTTCAGCAAAAATGGAACATAAGGACTTGGGTAAAAGCGTCCCTAATCAGATATGAACACTGAACTGGTTGTTTTGGATTGCATGCGTAACTATGTGAGATTTGTTGTTGCTTTTGATAACTTGATTTGTCTTGCTCTTGTACTGACAACATATAAAACCAAGATCCCCATAAAGAAGAAATTCAAAATATTGAAAATTTGATGAACTATATGGTATTCAAATTCAAGATCCCTGTATATCAAAAACATGGATGAACTATATGGTATTCACAATATTGTCAGCAGCTTGTTAAACTGCAAGTTATCATAATTGTGACCTGATTATTAACATGAAGAATTGCTTTATATTTATATTTATAATTTCCTTAAGTATGGTACTATATCTATAATTAGATCCATGGGATATTTTCTGAACTATAAATTGCAGACCCTACTTGCCAAAACCAATTGGCTTTATTTTTACTGTAACTCTTGAGTTTTTTTTTCCAGGACTTTGAATATTCCGAACTAAATGAAGTTCTGAAGTATTATCCGCATGGTTACCATGGGGTGGATAAGGAGGGAAGACCAGTTTATATTGAAAGGCTTGGGAAAGTTGATCCTAACAAATTAATGCAGGTGACCACAATGGAGCGATATGTCAGATATCATGTGAAGGAGTTTGAGAAGAGCTTTGCAATTAAATTCCCAGCTTGTTCACTTGCTGCAAAAAGACATATTGATTCAAGTACAACTATTCTTGATGTTCAAGGAGTGGTATGGTATCAGAGACTCCATATCATGCTGAATTTATGAATTTACATGTCATGGAACATCACTTATTCTTACTGTGGCGCTCCTGGTTTATAGGGATTGAAGAACTTCAGCAAAACTGCTAGAGAATTAATTCAGAGATTACAGAAAATTGACAGTGATAATTACCCTGAGGTGTTCTGAAGAATCTTTTTTTCAGTTGTGTTTTCAGATTTGTTTAACAATATAGGTTTTGATTAGAGATATAATTGTGTGAAAATGTTTGTAGACCCTGCATCGTATGTTTATTGTCAATGCTGGCCCAGGATTTAGGCTACTATGGAATACTGTGAAATCCTTTCTTGACCCAAGAACTACTACAAAAATTCATGTAAGTTTCTTATTCTATTCTGATAGAGTATCACTTTAATCAGAAACTGGAGGATGCATATTAAAGATTATTTATCAAAATTTCACTAGGTTCTTGGAACGAAGTACCAGAATAAGCTCCTGGAGATAATTGAGCCCAGGTGTGTGCTTTCACATTGTCTTGTAGCAATTTGAGAATTAAGAAAGTTCTCTTATCTTTGATTTCTATTTCTAGTGAGCTGCCAGAGTTCCTTGGTGGTTCTTGCAATTGTTTAGAGCATGGAGGATGCTTACAAGCTGAGAAAGGTCCTTGGAAGGAGCCCAATATACTGAAGGTTTCTGTCCTTCACAATTTCTTTTTTTCTTTTTTCTTCATGTATTGTATGCCAACTGGCTTTTGTTTGCTTTCAGATGGTGCTTAGTGGTGAAGCACAATGTGTCAGGCAAATTGTAACTGTTTCCAATGGTGTGGGAAAGATCATTGCCTATGCAAAGCCACCCTACCCAACAGTGAGTTGTATTTCCATTTTTTCCTTGCTGACATCTAATTTATTATGCATTGAAGTTTATTTTTTTTTCATGGCAATAGATAAAAGGCAGTGATACATCTACTGCTGAATCTGGTTCAGAAGCTGAAGACATCACTTCTCCAAAAGCACCAAGGAATTATCTGTCAAATCCTCGCTTGACCCCAGTACATGAAGAGGTATTCAATTGTATCTTTATTGTTTGTTTGTTTTCATTTCCTGCTGCTCAAATGCGGTGCCCCAGGATTTTCAAAATGATTTTGGTGTTAATTTTATAACATGGCTTACATTCCTTCATATTTCTTTTGTGGCATATACATTAGTTACTTGTATATTCATCTGTGATGATTGGACCTTTTTCTTCTCTTAGCTTTAACTTAAATGACAATTTTCTTTTGTGGGCATGAAATTTTCATAAGCAAGACTTTTAGATATTTGGAATCTATTGTTCAAGGAGATGTTGATGAAGATACGGATAAAGAATGGATGGGTGAAATGGAGAGTATCCTTATTTTAGCAAAATTGGTAAATCCTGATATGAATTGGTCGACTTGGATTTTACCTACATTGGTTGATTTCATTCCAATTGATTTCTGAGACACCGAAATTCTCACTCTCTCTCAAAAAAAAAAAAAACTAATAATGGAATAGAAGGAAAATTGATAGAAACATAGAAAATAAAGGAATCAGCCAATTCTGTCACTTTGAGAAGAGAAGCGATAAAATTGTCACTTTCGTGCAAGCTTCAACTTCAAGAATCAGACTCTCAAGGACAAGGAAGAGGAGCGCTGAATTTTATTAGTTTAGATTGAATAAAATCAGATTGAATTTAATTGAACGAAATTTATCATAACTAATTTATTCTAAATTATTTATTAAAGATAAATGATTTAAATTAATTAAAATCAAATTCATCCCAATTTACTTTTACGAATTTAATTAAATTATTAAAAATCAGATTTAATGATTTAATTCAATTAAATCTAATTTATTTAAACTTATTTTTTAAATACAATTTATTTAACATAATATTTAACTTAATTCATTTATTTAAAATCAAATTCAAAGAAATCTGATTTAAAATTAGTAAAATAAGATTTAAATTAATATAATCAGATTAACTTTAACTAAAATCAGGCTTCGGTAGATCAGATTTAACAAGCTTTAATTTAATTAAATCTAAATTAATCTTAATTTTTTATTGACAATATAATCTAATTTAGTTATTTATATTCAGATTTAATTAAATCCAACTAAGTTAAATCAAATTTAATTATAGTCATTTTAATTTAAATTAAAAAAATAATTTTATCAAATATAGTTTAAATTAAAATTATATTTAATTAAAATCATATTAGTTTAATTAAAATTAGATTAATTTAATTACGATCATATTATTTTAATTAAATTCATATTTAATTTATTTAAAGTTGGATTTAACTAAATGCTGATTAATTCAGATTTAATTTAGTTAAAATCAGGAATGAGGACTACTTAATATCAATCAAAAAATTTACTCCTATACTCTCAATATTAGTATTCATATTTAATAAAATAAAATATGTATTTTTCTTGGGTTCTTTGAATATATTTTGTTATCTTATTATTCATTAAACAAGTTATTTTGTTCTTTTCATATTTTTCTTTGTTTAAATTTCTTCTCACCAATTTTGATTCTACCAGTCCCACAGATCTGTTATAGGCAGTGCCTATGTATTAGAACATCTTATACCCATCCCGATATTGATAGCCATAGTGCAACTGCCAGGTACTTAACTCAGTCTACTTTGTTGATCAAAATACCGAGCTATGAGCAAATACCACATATAATTTAATGTAATAGAGATTTGAATGCCAATATGGATGTGGAGTTCCTAGGAAGACTAATATCTGAAAGTATTTAGCTGTTGCAGCAACAAATGATACAAAGAGAGAAAATAGGTTGAGATTCCTTTGGACATTTGCAAAGGCAACTAATACTTTCTATTGTTGGAAGAGTTAAATTGATTTGAGTGGAAATTTAGTATAGAAAATACAAAAAAATAAAAAATTGATTTGATTGAATTAAATACTATTAGTGATATTATCTTATAGAGCTCAATGGAGAGGTAAGTTTCATGTAGCTGATTTCAGTAGTTGGGATAAGTGTAACTTGCATATTTCTCAAAAAAAAAAAAAAAAAACTTTGTCTATTCAATTTCCTGTGAATTTTGTGGAATTTAGGTATCTTTGTGCTTGAGGCTTGCGGTAGGAAACAAAAAGATATGTAGTTTCCATTTGTTAGTGTGGTACAGGATGACCATGCAATAATTCTTTTGGTTTTTGCTCCGTCTTTTTGATGTTTGTAGGCTTGGTATAGCATTAAAGATTCAAGTCTTGGATCATTCATGCTAGTGACATGTTCAACGGAATTCCTTTCCCAATTTCACTTTATATTTAACTGAAAACCTAATTCTGGAATTACATTGGCTTTTCAGTATTTCAAAAGTATAAAATGTATGTTTGTGTACTCCTTTTATTGATTTTGTGTTTGTTTTGTGCTACAAAATTATGTTTTTTAAAGATATAGAAAGGACTTTCTGGAAGAAAATTGGTTTACCTTTTTTAATTGATAGCACAGCTCCAGTTTTGCCACTTCATAACAATATCTTATGGATTTTGATAGAAGTTATTCACATTGTTACCTTTGCATTTTTCTATCTTTGCAGGCCAAAATGATGAAGACAACTAGTTTCTCTTCTGGTTTTCAAGAGTATGATGAACAGGTTCCCATAGTGGACAAGGCTGTTGATGGTGGATCCAAGAAAGAAATTTCTAGCAGAAGGCTTTATGCGCCTAAAGGTTGATGAACCAAATATCGTTTTTGAATTGTTAAAATGCCCTAATTTATATTAGTTGGTTTTCTACTTCTATGCTAACACAGGGAAACTAAGTTTAAATATTTTTGTCAATTTGATTTACCTTGGTTGTGCATTCATATAAATAGAATTAGCTTAGTTCTTTATTTCTTTTTCATATATAAGTCTCCCTTGGAGTGTTAACAATACTCTTTTGCTATCATCTTGTTGGAGGATGATCAGCTTTTGTGCCCAACAGTATGTACTTGCTTGCAAACGTACTTGTCCCAACTATATGGTCCTTCATTTATGGTTCCAATAGTTAACAAATTGTCTTATAATAAATAAATCTATCCCAATCATCAAACTCTAAGTAAAACAAATGCTGGTTTTAATCATTTTGATCATGTAATCTGGAAATTCAATATTTTGTAATTTTCGGCATCTGATTAAACCTGCGCCTACAAATTATAAATTCTGTTTAATTCAGTGTTCTAGAAAAACTTAGATGAGCTAATCCAAAGACCTATGGTTGCTTTATTGCATGACACTTTGCAATTATGTGGGCTAATCCTAAGACCTATGGTTGCTTTATTGCATGACTCTTTGCAATTATGTGGTTTATTCTCATTGCAGGAGAATGCTCCATCCCTGAAATCCCTGAGTCTTCTGAAGGAGTCAAAGTTCGAATGACTCAATTCGTCATCACTCTCATTGCCTTTGTTTTTACAATGATTTGTTCAGTGACCAATTATATGTCGAAGAGGTTCCAGAATGAAGTTTCTCAAACAGATGGGCAAAATATTCTGCCATCTGTTGACACTATCACTGAAGAAGAATTCCGTCCTCCTTCCCCTGCCCCTGCATTTACAGAGGCAGACCTCCTTTCCTGCGTTATGAGGAGGTTAGGAGAGCTAGAAGAAAAAGTGAATGTTCTTCAAGCAAAGCCATTTGAAATGCCCTCAGAGAAAGATGAGTTGCTCAATGCAGCTGTTTGTCGAGTGGATGCACTTGAGGCTGAGCTTATTGTCACTAAAAAGGTTATTTCATTTTATTTCCTATTCATTTTATGAAGCTCAAATCCTACATATATATAGTGGAACTTCACGCTCAACCAAGACCTGTTTGGTGCGGACACACTTGTCAAGTGTTGTCAGTCTGTTTTATTAGTTTTTGTTCCTATGATTTCAAGGTTTTCATGTCGTATTGTCGAGTGAAGCCCTTCTCAGTCTGTTTTATTAGTTTTTGTTCCTATGATTTCAAGGTTTCATCTCGTATTGTCAAGTTACATTTACTCATTCCCCTTCATAGACCAGTGATATTTTTGAGATGTGTCAAATTATAATACTTTGCAAATTATTCTCAATTGATCCTTTTATCTATGGCGAACTTAGGCACTGCATGAGGCTCTCATGAGGCAGGATGAACTTCTTGCATACATCGACCGTCAAGAAGAGGCAAAGATGCAGGTTAGTGAATACTGATCTGGAGTTTTGTTTATTTAGTCTTTTTGTTTAGTTTAGTTTTGTTTTGCTTCTCAAGACATACCAAATTTTTTTTGTGCATTCTGCAGAAGAAGAGATTTTGCTTTTGAGGCGAGAGTCCAATTATAGCTTTCAATGCACAAACCCTGTTGTTGCTGCGGTTAAATGGTATTTAGATATTTCTTTTAATGAGTTGTTAAAAAAGCACATTGGCTTCCCTGACATTAAAAATTTAAAACTTTGACCATGAAGCATACGAAGTAAATATCTGTTCGGTTTACGTTAATTTTTTTTATCATCGATTCAGTTTGCATTTGTCCAAGCTGTATGGTGGAACCAGATACAAAGCACATTTCCACTATCGTAAATAAACAAATATTATGTTCTTATTAGTTCAATCTATTCGCTGTCAACTACTCGTGAACTCTGAAATTATTTGTCCTTGGGCACAAGAAAGCTATGTATTAACGTCTGCATAGGGCCGGTGCTGAATGGTCAAAGAAAAAAAATGGCATTATTTTAGTGAATTGCATGCATAACTTTCATAATACTCAACTTATATTTTATTTTGAAATGTTCTTTTTTTTAATGAAATAATCATGGGATTTTTTTATATATATATTTTTACTATATCCATTTAATTATTGTTCTTAATTTACATTATTAAATTCAGATGGGAAGGCATAGATGTCAGATTGGTGTTTGTGAGGTTGGTTAGTGAGTATTATTTGTAATGAGTGTATCAGTGTTCTAAGTCTTATAATAAATTTGTGATAAATTGTCTTAT
Organism: Zingiber officinale; assembly: GCF_018446385.1. Taxonomy (NCBI): domain Eukaryota; kingdom Viridiplantae; phylum Streptophyta; class Magnoliopsida; order Zingiberales; family Zingiberaceae; genus Zingiber; species Zingiber officinale. The sequence continues at coordinate 51,533,765 of NC_056001.1, read as the reverse complement.
AATAAACTTGTGATAAATTTTATCTAGTTGTGACAAGTTTAAAAATTATTATTTTCAATTTACACAGTCAAATCGAGATTCAAGGGCATAACTACATTAACGTGGCTTGCAGGATTATTTTAGTTTAAGTTTAAGTGATTTCAATTTCTCTAGATTTATTACTCAGTTTTAAAGTTCGGTAGGGAATGTAAATTGAGAATTTAGATTGCATTAAATCTCATTGATTCGTGTTTGAGCACGATTGCTATCGTTGAATGTAGGATTGGTCCAGATAAAAATTGCCTGAGTAAATCAATCAATATTCTATCATTTAGATTATTTTTATGATAGATGTAGAGGTAGATATTTTGGTCCATAACAAAATGAATTAAAAAATGGATCACTTGTAATTATAGTCGGATCATGATTATAATTAATTGTGATTTTTTCCTAAGTTCACAGTCTCTCCAAGTTATAATTTGGATCGGGACAGATGGCTAGAAGCCGTTGACGATAGGCAAGTGGCTAGATAGCTTGGCGTCGAGTGAGGAGAAGTTCTGGGTGACCTCCGGTCATCTATCCCACCTTAAACTATAATCTGAGGAGATGATGAATATAGAAAAAGATTACAATCAATTATGATGAGATCATAATTATGATTCAACCGTAATTATAAATGATGTATCTCCTAATTTACTTTTTAATAGATCAAAAATCTAGGCTCGACATGTAGCACCCCATCATTAATTCTCGATCAACTCTTGGAGTTTCAAGCTAGTTGGTGAGAGACAGTGAATGGCTATTTCTTAAGCGTTAAGCGACAATTTGTTCCGAGTTATTAAAGGAGGCTCGTATCTTAAGAGTTATCAAAGGAGGTTCGTATCTTAAGCAAAAAGAGGAGAAAAGAAGAGTTCATCAACTCCTCTTCCATGTTCTCCATCTCTCACCCGACAGTTTGGCTTTCTTCTTGAGAGTTCTCCCAATGTTAGTATTCAAGTATTGTTCAATTTGCCATAAATAGCAAGTATTTGGTTGCTAATTTGGTTGACGCATTGTATTTTGGAAAACACACATCCATGTAATCTCTAAGTACAGTGGAAGAGGGGACAAATGTATTTTAAATAAATTGTCTCTAAGCCTTTGCAGTGCTCAACACACCTCCTCGGTCGGTAGCTTAGCCTCTCGCTTCAATAGCCCTACTTCTTACTTGGTAGCTTGGCCTGCGTGACAACCTTGTCATCCCTTCCCTTGTTGGCCTCTCGGCTCAGTAGTTTGGCAACTCCCTATTAGGTATCCCATATTGACATTTTGGCTTCCTAGCCTGGCCTCCAGGCTCAACAATTCGACCTCATTGTCTGGCCTCCCCACTTGGTAACTTGTCCCACTCAACACTTAACCAGCTTAGTCAACTTGACAACTTATCTTTCCTTAGCAGCTCGGTCTTCCTAGATAGCTAGACCTTCCCAACCAATTCCATCTTCCCTACAATTCGATCTTCCTTGACAACTTGGCCTACCCAGCTCAACTCTTCGACAGATGGATCTTAACAGATAGCCTATCTTCGTAAGTTTTGCGAACTATCCAAATGTGATATACTTTAGATGAGATTCATACTCCGTCTAAGAAGTCCGTCCGCTTACCTTCTCTTCTCACTGTAGCACGGGGACAGGCAAGAATTGCACCACAATGATCAATCATCAGCTGTAAATGTAATTAAATATCAGGTGAAGGAGATTTTGGTGGGGTCCAGCACCCAGGAACGCGTTTGCTCAGGCTCTGAACGAGTCAAAAGTCCACTGCTTTTACTTTAGCCCAAATCACTGCGCGTTCAACGCGCATCGTCAGAAAAACAACAATTTACTTATTCATTTTTTTTTCTCCAGTAATATTTTACTAGATTTTTTTTTACATTTATGAGTTATACTTCTTTATACACTATATAATTTCACATGGAGAGATTTTTTTTTTTGGGTCAAAAATTAGCAACCTGTACCGAGGGAATAATACAATACAAGAGCTACGTAAGTAGTTTAAGTTGGTGGCGTTGACGAGCTTACGAGATCGCTGGAGTTGCCGTCACGTCTGAGCAGAGGAGGCGAGGTCTTTGCCTGTCGACAGCTCTAACTTCTATTTTCAAATCTTACTTGAAATTCGCTTCTCAGGACGTGCGGAAGTCGCTCTGGATTTGCTCCTCCTAATCGTTAATTTGCATTTCCCCATCCACCATCTTGATCAAAATCTGAATTTTATGAAGCTCTGCCCTGCTCATTTCGATCAACATTTGCATGGAGAAATTCTGTAAAAGGTGGGATCTTGCAACTTTTTTTTTGCTCCAAGAAAGTTCAGATCTTTTGGATGAATATGAATGGCTTGCTTAGTTTGTGCTACGTCTGCGACCGCTAGGGAGTTCGTGTTCTTGAAATTTGCTGTTTTTGGCATTGCAATCTTCGTGTTTAATTGATTGGGAAGCAATACCAGTAGAAGAGATTTCCATCATTGACCATGAACTCTACTACGGAATCGTAGTAAGAGTTGTTTCTCTGGAAAAAAACTAGTAATGGCTTCCCCTCCATCGGCTGACTCGCCTCCATCACCGCCGCCACTTTCTTCTCTCTCCCCTCCTCCGGCGTCTGACTTACCGCCCCCTCCTCCTACCGCCCCTCCTCCTTCTCCTCCCGCCCCTCCTCCTTCAGTTCCCGCTCCACCGCCAGCTCCATCACCTCCCCCATTACCACCGCCACCACTTCCTCCTCCTGTTGCCCTTACTCCTCCGCCTGCTGTTACTCCTCCTCCACCGCCGCCGCTGGTCTCTCCACCGCCGCCTCTGGTCTCTCCACCGCCGTCGCTTTCTCCTCCCCCTCCAGACGTGACGCCTCCTCCCCCTCCTCCTTCTGCCTCTACCCCTCCCCTCCCTGATCCACCGCCACCGCCTTCCGCAACGCCTCCTTCTAACACACCGCCGCCGCCGCCACCTGCCACGCCAGCCACGACTTCTCCGCCTCCACCGTCGCTGGCCGCACCTCCATCTGACAACTCTACAGGCATAACACCTCCTGCCCCTCCAAACCCCCCTTCTGCGCTCCCATCTCCCTCCACACCCCAAATTCTACCGACTCCGATCAGTCCAAGCTCCAACAATTCAGGAACTCCTAGTTCGCCCATAGAGCGCAACAGTAGTCCATCTCCTGGCGGCGTGAATTCAGGAACTGCTGCTGGTATTGCTGTTGTAACTGTGGCGGTGCTGCTCAGTTTTGTCGTCGTCGTCTTATGGATGGCAAGAAGGCGTAAGAAGCCGGCTCTCAACTATGAAACGGGGTTCGCCAACCCATCACCATACCAATCATCCATAATGTCAGGTAATGCTCATTCTTCCTCATAGCAATTACTTCGATGAAACTGGATCTTTATACATGAATCTATTTTGTTTTCATACGGATTTAGAATACTATATTGTAGATTTGTGTTTCCATCATAGTCATCATCTTTGAGTTTAACAAACAATTCATTTTTGAATTAGCATATGCTCATTGTGGATGACCATTCCTTTATTTATCAGATTCTGCTTATTCAAGATCTCCATCTGCTCCTCTTGTATCCAACACCCACCATAAGTCTGCAAGCCTTGTATCGGAGTCAATAGGCGGCGCAATGGCTGGCTCGACGTCGTGGTTCTCTTACGAAGAGTTATACGAGATCACTGACGGCTTCTCGCCTCAAAATGTTCTTGGGGAAGGAGGTTTCGGTTGTGTCTACAAAGGTTGCTTGTCCGATGGAAGAGAAGTAGCTGTGAAGCAATTGAAAGTCGGCAGTGGGCAGGGAGAACGTGAGTTCAAAGCTGAAGTTGAAATAATTAGCCGTGTGCACCATAGGCATTTGGTTTCACTTGTTGGTTACTGCATATCGGATAACCAAAGATTACTCGTTTACGATTACGTGCCTAATGGAACGCTCGAGTCTCATCTACATGGTAGTGAATTCCCTTATCAACAACTACATACTGATGGCTCATGTAAAGACCACTGATCCTGTGAAATTTACCATTTGTAGGGAAGGGACAGCTAGTTATGGAGTGGACGACTAGGGTTAAAGTTGCAGCTGGCTCAGCTCGTGGCTTAGCGTACCTGCACGAAGATTGTAAGCTTTCCTCTCTAACATGTAGTAATGAATTAGTGATCTGTTTTTAGTGATCTGATATTTCAACCAGGTCATCCAAGAATTATTCATAGAGATATAAAGACTTCAAACATTCTACTGGATAACAACTTTGAAGCACAGGTAGTCAAGTCATCTTATATAAGACTGTTGATCATAATTAACATTCTCTATACCTTTAGTTATATTTAAAACTTGTTGTCATTTATCAGGTTTCTGATTTTGGGCTCGCAAGGTTAGCTATGGATGCCTGTACACATGTTACTACGCGTGTAATGGGAACTTTTGGGTATGTGAATGCAAAGAAAACTATAATTCAAGTAGAAGATTTCAAAATTGTTTGGTGGATTGTGTAAATTATTTTGATATGATTTTCCTAAATTTAGATATTTGGCCCCAGAATATGCATCGAGTGGTAAGTTGACTGAGAAATCCGATGTATTTTCGTTCGGCGTTGTGCTTTTGGAACTAATAACTGGAAAGAAGCCTGTTGATGGCACTCGCCCTTTAGGTGATGAAAGTCTTGTTGAGTGGGTAAGAAGTATTTCTAATTTCCTAGTTTCTTTGATCATATCAGCTTAGATGTTGTCGCTTATTTGTATTAGAAAATCTGGTGAAAATGCATTTATTTTTAAAACACAATTAGACATTCATCGCGAATGAAGTAACATAAGTTATACAACCATCAAAACTGGTATCATATTCAAAGTACTGAGAGCACCTTAAAGCGATGTGTTGGTGCTTCAAGTTTTTCTTTTCCTTTTATTCTTTGGAGGACATTTTGCGATTCACTTTCATCTAGGAAATGCAAAAAAAACACTGAATTCAAGGGATGTTCCCTACCATAGTTTCAAAGATGCACTTTAGTTTTAATGCTTCATTATGAATTTATGTTTTGTGCTGAAGCATTTATTTAGCTCTAAGATAGGCAAATGAAACAAAACAATAATCAATTTGTCAGTCACTAGAGAAATTTACTCAATAATCTGTTTTTGCTAAGTTAAGCATTTATGTATTATTTATGAGACATGTGTTTGTAACACAAAAGCATTTCTACTTCAAGTCCTATTTAGTTTACAAAGCATGTTCTTTTACTTTGGACTTTCTGAGAACCACAATTTGGTACTTTCTACATTGATCAAAGAAATAAGTTGATGATGTGGGAAGAGGATCCAAGAATTATACAAGTTATTTAAGTTCCACAAACATTAGTCATGCATTCTGAAAGATATGCAATGTAGGCTAAGTGTGACATTTGATTTGGTTTAATTTGGTTGAATTGTGATCTTCCAGGCACGACCGTTGCTCGCCCATGCAATTGAAACCGGAGATTTCGGAGAATTGCCTGACCCCAGGCTTGGAAATAACTACAATGAAACTGAAATGTTCCGTATGGTTGAAGCAGCTGCAGCATGCACACGCCATTCTGCATCAATGAGGCCTCGTATGGGAAAGGTAAGCACGAAGAAGAACCGAATCGACACACTATGCTCTCTAGCTACATTGCACACAGGTTGATTTGTTTTTCAGGTGGTGCGAGTTCTCGATAGCTTAGCAGACATCGACCTCACCAACGGCGTCAAACCAGGCCAAAGTGAAATGTTCAATGTGGCACAAACCGCCGATATCAGACTATTTCAGAAGTTGGCATTTGGAAGCCAAGAATTTAGTGCCGAATACAGCCAGTCAAATTGGAGTCGCCAGTCAGAGCTGTGATCAGGTGTCCTTGGGCTCTTGATTCTCGAATTATTCTAATAGCAATGCTGCTTTTTTCCTGATAGATTGTACTCCTTATGTTATATTGCAGGATAAGTTTGTTGGTCTTGGAACTGTTTCTACCTCTCTGCTGGCACATTGCACTAGCCACTACTTGCCTACTCTTCTTCTTCTTTTTTTCAGAAACGTTGTTGGAGCCTTTAGGTTCCTATTACTCTGTTGATCCTTATCAGGATCAGAGATGTAAGCTTTTGAAAGAGTTTCTCAGCTCAAGGAGGATCTTGTATTTGGTATCAACATCATCTGCATTGTAGATGCAAAATTGTCACATTGATTTTGATGATATCTAAGTCCTTATTTTTCATTTTGTTCCAACCTTTTCGACAATCCTGTCTTTGTAGAAAATGAATTAAGGGTTGCTGCTTTTTTTCTTTTTGCATATAAATATCTAAATTTCATACATGTTCCTCTTCTATTACAATCCTTTTTCACTGGATTTTCAAAGATATCTTTCAAATCTATCATAAAAGAAAATGCTAATTCATTAGGAGGCCCAAGAAAGAAAATAGGTATAATGAAATGTTAATTAACTTCTATGTGCCCCATTCTATCATTTTTGAACGTAAATTATTAGCAATCTAGATATAGTTTGATTGCCATCCAAAAAAAAAAAAAGGCATTTATGGAGAAGAATGGTGGTGTTTTATTAAGGAAATTGTTGGTACAATCATACTCATTTTGGTATAAGTTTAAGTTAGACGTATTAAATCTTTAGTGTTAATGATGTTCAAATAAGTTGAGGTGGACAAAAAATTTGGCAAAAGTAGAAAGTCCAATAATATTGATAGATAAAAAGCCTATAGAGTTGAGAGATGAAAAATATAATACAATGTCACAAAAAAGATGATTACCACATATCATTGGAAGTAAGTAAATTAGGAAATTAAAATTAACCATCACATGATAATAATAACAAAAATTTAATATAATATGGAATTGTCACATCAGCGGCTCCCTTAGAGCCGATTTCACGGATATAGAGAGAAGTAAATATAGATACATAATTAAAAGCGCATGACAGACAAAAATCTAATATAATAAATTGTGCGTCGTATGGTAGTAATAGGAGAGGTGAATATCACTTTTGATATACAATGTTCATCCATTTTTGATATCACTGTGTTTGAGTTATTCTATTTTCCATTGTTCTCACTCGAATTATAACCAATACAAAAGGTAATCTATTTTACCACTATGTTAACTACCTTTAAATAGTAATTTTATATTTATTTTACTATTTAGTATTTGTATTCATGTTTTGCTATGTTAACACGTAGAAAAGAAACTTATTATCGGATTAATAAATAAATATACTAAAATTATGGTTTAATAAATAAATAAAATATATATATATATATATATTACAAATGCAACAGATAAAGACGGTAAGCTTACCGGTCATTCGATAGGCGTCCCAGACTCCCAGTGCCAGTGCCAGAAGCAAAACTTCCTACCCTAGAATTCATCCCTTTATCTGCCGTCCACCTTCAAATCCAACGGCCACGACAGGAGAACTGGGAGAGCTGGAGGTTTCGGAAACTTCTCGGTTCTATATAAGGGTTTCGTCACCCCATCGCTGTGCTTTTTCTGTTGTTTGGTTTCAAGCCCCTTTCTTCCCCGCTCGCTTCTGCCTCGCCCTCTTCATTTCCATTTCCTGGCGATGGCCAAGACCTGGAGCTCTTTACGCCCTCTTCCTCACCACCAGCACGCCTAATGCTTCTCTTTTCGCGCGAGCTTTCTTCACCTTGACCCCCCAATTCTCGCTGTCAGATCGGGCCGGCCGAATTGGACCCGCCGGTGGAGATCAAGGATTCTTCTTTTTCCAGGTTTTATCTCTGCAATCTCTTGGTAGGGAAGGAGGCGAGTTTGCTAAGAGTGCTTGGTTTTCCACTGTCGGTTATTTCATGGGTGCATGAGAAGAACGTAGGAGGAGGTTTTGATGGGTTCTCAGCTCAAGTGGCCAAACGTTTCTCGAGCGGATCTGTAAGTTTCCTTCCTCTTATCCGTATCGGTAGTTTGTGGATTTGTTATTTTTTGAGATTCTATTATTTGGGGGGCTTGCATCTTCTCGGTTCTTTGTTTTTCTCTCATAGTTTATATTTTTGCTCGTATATTGTAGTTCTACGAATTTTTAATGCTCATGTTGTCCGATGAAAGTACAAAAAGATTGTCTTTTTTTGTGTCGTAAGTAGGTTTATTGTTCTTATTTTTTTTTCTTTAGGATTTCTGTTTAGATTTAGTATACAAGTTGTTGCAATCATGAAAGGCAGAGGAATACCGATAAAGGCTGCTCATCTGCTTTACTTATTGTTTATGGTGGTTGTCGCCTTTAATTTAGGTAGGGGATGATATGGTTCTTAGATCTGTTGCGATTCAACGGATTTTTGTGTTTCTTTACAGGTCTGGGCAAACTCATATGGCGCCAGCACCTGCGCCTGTTGGAATTACCCCGAAGCTCACAACCAACGATGCCCTAGCCTACTTGAAGGCTGTGAAGGATATATTTCAAGACAAAAGAGAAAAGTATGATGAATTTCTTCAGGTCATGAAGGACTTCAAGAGTCAGAGGTTCAACTCGATTTCCTTTTAACTGATATACTTTTATATTTTTCTTATGACGTTTTTTTTAATGCATTTTATTGAACTCCTTGCAGGATTGATACCAATGGAGTTATTATGAGGGTGAAGGAGTTATTTAAAGGGCACCGAGATTTGATCTTGGGGTTTAACACCTTCTTGCCAAAGGGTTATGAGATTAAGCTACCAGAAGAAAAGAAACCGGTTGAGTTTGAGGAGGCAATTGATTTTGTTAATAAAATCAAGGTATGAAGGTTTTAAAAATTATTCTGTGGCAGAATATTTTTCGCAAGTGCTTTATGCCTTTCTTTGATTGCAGAGCCGTTTTGAGAATGATGAGCATGTTTATAAGTCATTCTTAGATATACTGAATATGTACAGAAGAGAGAACAAGTCAATCCATGAGGTCTATGAAGAGGTAATTTTCTCTAAATTTGTTACATATTTTCTGCCAATACGAATCTGTGAGTTTAACATCTCACAATGAATATCTTCATAGGTAGCAGCCCTATTTTTGAACCATCATGATTTGCTCGAGGAATTCACACACTTTTTGCCAGATGCCTCAGCAATATCTGCTCCACATCACAGATATCCTGGTCATGCTTTTTCACGTCGAGATGACAAGAGCTCTATCATGCTTCCATCAAGGCATTTTCATGTGGACAAGGTACAGACCTTGTCATCATAAATGCTGTGGTTCTGAATTGCAGATGTTTTTTAAAACTAATTGATGCATTTTTGGTTGTGTGGGATAATCTCATATGTTACATCCCTAAATTGCTGGCTACATTTCAGCTATTTATGTATATGCTCGGGCACACACATACATGTGTGTGTATTTTTTTACAACATAGCACTGATTTTTTGAAAATTAACCTTTCCTTTGTTTCCAGCGGGACAGAGCTTATACATCACAAACTGATCAAGATTTCAGTGTTGATTGCCCTGATATAGAGCATGATAGAAAGAGAAGGCGTCCGGATAGAAAACCAGATAATGATAGGAAAGATCATGAAGGAGATGAGAAGGACTTGGAGAATGATAGTGGGGATTTAGATAATCTACAGCATAGGCATAAACCTTTATCTCGAAGGCCTGATGATTCTATTGCTGAACATGTGCAGCAAGGAGCTGATGGTCCTGAGAACATTGACATGTATAGCATTTCATCTTCAACAATTGATGATAAAAATGCTATAAAGAGTAAGTCTTTTTATCATGCCAGTTGATTCAGATGTCTTATTCCATTAAGCTACATATGCTTGCATATGTTTCATATATTCTGAATATTTCATCTTTTGCTCAACTTATTTGTGGCAGGTGTATATACTAGAGAATTTAATTTCTGCGAAAAAGTGAAGGAGAAATTGCATCCTGACACCTATCAGGAATTTTTGAAATGCCTTCATATATACAGCAAAGAGATAATAAATAGAACAGAGCTAAAGAATCTGGTAGGCTATTAATACTTGAAATCTTGAATTATATGCAATGTGACCATACTTCACTTAGCATGCCTTAAATAATAGAACCATTTCAATTTGCAATAACCTGTTGAATTTTGTAGTATCTAATTAATCTCTCCAGTTTAGATCCCCCAAATGAGACATATCATAGTTGCACCTTTGCACTTGATAGCTTGACTATTATAGTATTCATGTGATAATTTAGCATGTGTTGTTAGTGACATGATGCTGTAAAAATTTTTGTTAGTAACATATTTTTTAGCAGATTTCTCAGACATACTCCTGGCCCTTGGAAAGATATAGATTAAGAGATATGCTCTGAAAACTATGTTTGTTTACAGGTAAATGACATCCTTGGAAAGTATCCTGATCTTATGGAAGGTTTCTATGAATTTTTGGCCCATTGTGAGAATATAGGTGGGCTTATACATCTTCATGATGCCAGTAGTGCATCTATTTTTTTTTTTCTCTGTTTTGTCTAGATCTTCTTATATGGATTTTCAGATTTTTCTAATTAAAACCTTTTCCGCAGATGGATTTCTTGAAGGGGTTTTCAACAAAAGTATGTCCAAAAATCTTGTCCTTGTTACTTGTTAATGTTAGTTGAAATTGGTAACTATGTTTCCTTCTTAGGAGAGTTATTGATATAAATTCAACAAATTCACTACTTCAAGTAATATCATTTTTCCTGTGCTGTTTTCTACTATGTTATTCCTTGTCCTAACACTACCCTTTTGCAATGAAGGACACATGACTAAGCCTGTTAAGATAGAGGATAAAGACAAAGAAAGGGACCAGGAAATGGTTGAAAGGGAGAAAGATCGTGAAAAGGAGAGAGTCACTGAAAGGGAAAAAGTTGATAAAGGCATCTCACAAAAAACTAATTTATTCTCAAACAAAGAAAAACATAATTTGTGGAAACCAATTTCAGAGCTTGACCTTTCAAATTGTCAGCGATGTACCCCAAGCTACCGCCTTCTTCCAAAAAATGTAATGTTTGTCAAAAAGTTCGAGCATCTGTGCCATCCTTTTGCAATTTAGTCTTGTGTCACTTTATTTTCATCTTTGTTTCTTTGATTGTTGTTTCTCAGTATCCTATACCTCCTACTAGCCACCGAACAGAACTCGGAGAGTCAGTACTAAATGATTTTTGGGTGTCGGTGACTTCTGGAAGTGAGGACTACTCTTTCAAGCACATGCGAAAAAATCAATATGAAGAAAGTTTATTTAGATGTGAAGATGACAGGTGTTGACATAGATCTTTTCCTAGTTAAATTCTCTTTCATTGTAGCCAAGGCCACTTTGTAATGATAAATAATGTCTTTATATTTTGGCTGTATTTTGTTCTTTGCCTCATCTTATTCATTCTGCACTTTGGTCATTGGGTCTTTCACAGTGACATTTTCTTCCAGTGACATTTTCTTCATGATGTGAATGTAGATTTGAGATGGATATGTTACTGGAATCAGTTAATACAACAACTAAATGCGTGGAGGAATTGCTGGAGATGATGCAAGACCCTGTCAAGCCAGAGAATCCTGTTCATATTGAAGACCACCTCACTTGTTAGTATACACGTTGATTTTATAGATCTCTCACTATAAAGTATCTTAAGTTTCTTTTAATCATTTAATGTGTTGGTTTGAAATAATGCTTATCTTTCAATTGTTTTGAATTTCTTTGTGTTCTTTTGTCCCTTCAAATAGCTCTGAATTTGAGATGCATTGAACGATTATATGGAGATCATGGTCTTGATGTTATGGATATACTACGGAAAAATGCTAGTCTTGCATTGCCAGTGATATTGACTCGCCTGAAGCAAAAGCAAGAGGAATGGTCTAGGTGTCGTTCAGATTTCAATAAAGTGTGGGCAGAAATATATACCAAAAATTATCACAAATCACTCGACCATCGCAGTTTCTATTTTAAGCAACAAGATTCAAAGAATTTGAGCACGAAAAGTATGTAGTTATTTTATCTTTTACAATTTTTGAAGTGTTATAGAGAAAACATTTATTGAAAGACATTGGTTCCTTTCTTGTTTTGTAACCCTGTTAATACGTCTGCTGTATGTTCTGGACAGCTTTGTTGGGTGAAATTAAAGAAATCAATGACAAGATGAAGAAGGAAGATGACATTCTTCTTGCAGTTGCTGCCAAAAATAGGCATCCAATCTTTGCCAATATGGAATTTAAGTATGCAGATGTAGACATGCATGAGGATTTATACGAGATCATAAAATACTCAAGTGGAGAAGTGTGCACATCTTTGGATCAGTTGGACAAAGTCATGAAATTATGGAGTACATTTTCGGAGCCCTTGTTGGGCATTCCCAATCGAAATCAAAGTTCAGATGCTCTAGATGTAAAACTGAAGGGGTGCTCTGTCAAAACCAGTATCGCAGGTTTGGCTGAAAACAATGTACATCCTGGTGCTACCAAGCAATGTAATGGTGATGGGAACAATCTACATGAACAAGTAGGTACATGCAGACCGGGTTTAGTAAATGAAGATGGGACCAATATTGAAAATTGTTCCCACAATGTGGATCGAGGCACTCGCCGTTGTGAAAATCATGTCATTCAAGGAAGAGTGCAGAGTAGTCCTCCTATATCCGATGAAGGTACTCGAGCAGCTGTGCTAAACGTTCTTGCAGAACATTTTCCAGGTGGTAACAATGTTGCAATTAGAGCTGAAGTTCACACCAGAACAGGCCTGGAGAATACATCAGGTATGAATTCAACTGTTACTTGTTCTTAGAAACTATCCAATTTTTGTTTTCACTTTTTTCTCACCTTTTTTTCTCACCATCTGTCATTTTGCTTTGGAAGGGATCACTGGTGCTTTAAGAACAGTGCATCTTGGAACAGAGATTCTAATGGAAAATCAAGTAACTAGTGAAATGTTACCTACAGTGGAGGTGCTAATTTCTACTCGATAGTTTTTTTTTTGCTCAACCCCACTAACAACTTTGATATATATTTTAATCATTAATTTAACCCATTTTTTTTATTGCTTTTGCTACATTACACCCCTTATTCTGGCTTCTCCCAAATCAAGCACCTCTATTTTTATTTATTATTATTATTTTACATCTTCCTTTAGAGTGTGATTTGTGAATGAAACAATGTAGGGAGTGTAATATGTGAAAAAAGCAAAACTTAGGTATGCGCCTATGCCTGCTGGAAAATCTGCTGAAAACCTAAATGAACCCATTGTGATATCTACCCAAACACTAAGTACCAAAATTATCTCTTTTTTATTATATATAAATTTTTCTATGGTCCTAAATTAATTATTTTTATGAAAAAGTGTGGATTTGTGAGAGTGAGTGCTACACCTAGTTTTTTTTTTTTAAAAAAATTTCTCTTTGAGTTGAAATGGTTTAAAAAGGATCATGAAGGTGATTTTGCACGAACATTTTAGGACTCAATGCTTGCCAAAAATATTAAATACTTTACTTCTTGAACTCCTCCGAACTAAGTTCTTACAATATGGGTACTGTAGGGTCATCAAAGTGGTTTTGAAAACAAAAGCACTTTCTTGTCCTTAACTTGCTAGAATACGAAACAAGAACATATTTTCGCTTTTTGGACTCTCAAGAACCTATATTTGCCTTCAATTTTACCATATGGGTAGTGCAGTATCAGCAAAATGATTTTGCGCCTTGGGTCCAAACACCTTGTCCCAGATGTTGTTCATGATAAAAAGGTGTTTGTTGCTCTTGTAAAAAGAAGAGATTATATTGATGCTCCTTAGCCTATTAGGAGTCTGCTCATATTTGCTTTTATACCAATTGTATGTGTAGGATGACTATGCAATGATCAAAGCATAAGATAAGATCATATTTTTTGCTTATTAGACTCTCCCAGGAATTTGTGTCTATTCTCATTTTGGCTATAGGAGCAATGTAGGGTCATCATGGTGTTCTTGGTAGTTTTGTACTTGTCAAAAATGTAAAAATGAAATCACAAATTATTTCTACTAGAAATAATTTGTACTTGTCAAATTATTTCTGGTAGAATAATTTTGATCTTATCTTTTCTAGGAATCCTGCACATTCATCTTCACATTCTCATTTGTTATGAGTTTTCTAAATTGCCTGTTATTTTTTTAATTAAGTATGATGGATTGTGCCCTATTTTATAAAAGCATATTTCATCTAGGATAACACAACTATCACACAACTTCCAAAGCTCATCTCCATTTTCAACCATCGATTACTTATCCTCCTATGACAGTGTCCATGACCCTTTGACTTTGCAAGTGAACTTTTATGTTTAACTTAGAGATGACAATTTCATGTAAACTCAATGTTGTCTTTGTGTGATAGGTTGGAAATTCTGGAAAGCTAGGTATATCAGCAAATGGTGGTGGCAGTGTGGAATGCAACAACAATCTCAGGCGTGAAGGTTCTGCTTCACTTAATAATCTCAAAATTGAAAGAGAAGAAGGTGAATTGTCACCTACTGGAGATTTTGAAGAGGATAATTTTGTTGCTTTTGAAGATGCTTCTGTAACTGCAGCCCCTGAGCAAAAGGATATTTCTAATGCTGAAGTTGATGATGAGGATGAAGAAAGTGCTCAACGGTCCACTGAGGTCAGTGAAAATGCATCAGAGGCTGGTGAGGATGCATCTGGCAGTGAATCTGGCAATGGTGAGGAATGTTCCCCTGATGATCATGAGGAAGATGATGATGCAGAGCATGACGATCATGATGTAAAGGCTGAAAGTGAGGGTGAGGCTGATGGTATGGTTGAGGCACATGATGCCGAAGGGGAAATTACATCATTACCATATTCAGAAAGATTTATTAACACAGTGAAACCTCTTGCAAGACATGTGCCTGCAACATTACAGGATAACCATGATATATCTTCTAGGATATTTTATGGAAATGATTCATTCTATGTGCTGTTTCGGCTTCATCAGGTAAGGCGGTCTGTCTATATTTGAATTCTTTGAGCTCATGTTTGCAGCAGTAGACTATGAATGCCATTTTCATGCAGATGCTATATGAAAGGATACTCTCTGCTAAGACAAACTCATCAGCTGCTGAAAATAAATGGAGAAATTCTAAAGATTCAAATCCTCCTAATCTATATGCCAAGTACTGTCACAGGACTACCATGTTCCTCATTTATTTTGGTTTTATGGATTCTTACGAGTCTTACAATATATGAGTTTGCAGATTTATGAGCGCCCTATACAATCTACTTGATGGTTCTTCTGACAATACCAAGTTTGAAGATGATTGCCGTTCTATCATAGGAACTCAATCTTATGTACTTTTTACACTAGACAAGCTAATTTTTAAAGTCGTTAAACAGGTACCTTTTTTGAATACGATAAATAAAAGGTCTTGAAAGTGGTTATTCCTCTTAACATAGAGCATTTGCATGTTTGCTTTCAGCTTCAAGCAATAGCCTCAGATGAAATGGATATTAAACTTCTCCATCTATACTTGTATGAAAAATCAAGGCGAGCTGGGAGGTCTTTTGATGTAGTTTATCATGAAAATGCTCGTGTACTTTTGCATGATGAGAACATATACAGATTTGAATGTGTGAGTTGCTACTTTTTTTGTCAATATGCTTAGTGACACAAACTTCCACTTATGGCTTCATTTATTTTGTTTGTACTAACTGAGACTGGTTGCAACAATGAATTTTATTTATATTAAGAGAGAAGTAGCATCCTTGATTGTAAAGAGTGAAATAGAAGTCTCACTTCAAATATTCATTATAAGAGTCAACGCACATAAAACATAAAACAGTACTAATCAGCTAATTTCTTTTGTAATTGTTTTTTGATTTTCATACAATATATTTTTTTCCAGTTTTCTCAATCCTCAGATGTGACCCAGCTGTCAATCCAGCTAATGGATTATGGACATGAAAAACCTGAAGTTACTGCTGTATCATTAGATCCCAATTTTTCTTGCTATCTGTACAGTGAATTTCTCTCAAGTGTCTCAGTTAGGAAAGGATTATATGGTGCCTTCCTGGGAAGGTAAAGTTATTTACACATTTTCTTATGGTAGTGAATGTTTTGACTTGATATGTTTTGCAGGAACAAGCGTAAATATGGCAGAGCTGATGAGTATTCCACTATTTGCAAGGCTATGAAAGGAATTCAAGTACTCAATGGTTTGGAGTGCAAGATATCTTGCTGTTCGTCTAAGGTACTCCATTGAACTTCTGCAAGCTTAAGTCTGCCAATCTCTTTAACCTGCAAATCCAATAACTTGGGTAATTTTTGCTTGTCTTCCTAGGTTTCTTTTGTGCTAGATACTGAAGACTTGTTATTCCGAGTGAGAAAGAGAAGACGGTACTCAAGTAGAAGGATCATATTAAATAGCCAAGCACACCCCATACAAGTAAATGATTCTAAAGTACAGCGCTTCCATAATTTCATATCCAGTTTCATGTCAGGTTCCTAATGCATTTTGCCTCTAGTGGTATGATTTTTCTCTCATAAAGAGGGAATAGTATTTTCTCCATTGTTTCTATTCATTTGTTTCCAGCATCTAGTTTTGTCCCAGGAATCTCTGTAACTTGTTTCTGTCAGTTATTAGGATATGATTTTAAATATGAGAAGGTATGCGATGTCCGATATGTGCAAAGCTTAATCAGTCTGTAATTACAATGTATTTGTCTTCGTCATTTCTTAGGTGGTCTCTGAATTGAGTCAAACACACCAACAAGCTTGATGGATCTTCTAGGTGGCTTTACTTTGACTACCTTCCATTTCCAGATAGCATTTGGTTGCATTCTGGTACATACATCAGCATATAAACATTATTCTAGTGTTTTTTTCCCTTCCATAACAAATTTGTACATATGCAGCCCCTAACTTTCTTCTCATATGATGCTTAATTTACCTCCACCTTATGTTAACATTTTGCTATTCAACCAGAGCAAATATGTAAGCATTCAGATGTTAAATGTTTATTCTGCTACATTAAGCACTTCAGGTGCTCATGTCTGTTCAAGTTGCTTATGTGGACATAGGTTCAGGTTGACAAGGTAAATTTTTTCCTTCTAAACATGTCTTCTAAATGTAGTGTCAAGAGAGATTATCGAACAAGGAAAAACTTTTAGCATTTAGTTCACCCTTTTAATCAGATGTGATAATTATATGTTACAAAATTTATTCAACTATATGCAGATAAAGGACTGAATCACCAATATTCTTAGCATCCAAATCAATATATGCAAAAGCTTTTGCGAAGCTCTCAGAGGCAATCTCTTTCCCCACAATAGTAGCTTTCTCATCGTGCATAATCTTTTATTGTTTTTTTTTTACTGGTGCGGTTGATAAGAAAATTTCATACTGGACTTGATTGATGAAAAATCAGTTATATTACTCTTACTTTTCATTGTAGACATCTTTGTCTGCAAGGATTATTTTTAAGATTTTCATGGTATTGAAATGATTGCTCACATCTTTGTAACTGTTAATGTGTTAAGGTGATGGATCTACTAACGTTTCAATAATCTCTGTAGCAACTCAGACAACTGAATTAAGCTCTAATGTTGATGAGGTCCTGTTACCTCTCATTGTTGCTGTAGTGACTAATGGCTGTAGTAATGTTCAACTCATTTACGTTGATATCGGAAAACCTTTCTTCTCGATGATAAACTAGTTATCAATTTCAATCATCAAATAATATTCACATCCTACCTTCCCCATCTCTTTAACAATATGCTTCTTTGGCAACTAGTCCTCTGGAGTGGAGTGGCTGAGCTCTATTACCATTTATTGGATAGCAAAGAGAGGCTAGGAGGTGAATAAACTTGTTTACTTGTGTTGCTTGTTGTCTACAATGATAGTATGTGCAACAAAAATATATAAAATAATAAATCAACATGAGTACAAAATAAAATAAAATAGCAAACCAAAGACAATGATTTAACATCTGTCAGTGGAATACTCTTTGAAAATTCTAATATCTTGTTCATGCAAAATGTGATAATGTGCATACCGAGTGTTCTTCCAGTCTCACGGTGAGAAGACAAATCAAATATTGAGTGATCCTCTAAATGGGAGGGTTATTTTTCTGAATCACGACTTGAATCCTTGTCAATTGATACAAGGCTACCACTTGAACCCTTGTCCATTAATATAAGGCTAACCACTTGGGTATCAAATTAACTACACCATGACAACACTGGAGGTGAAAAAGCTTCTTACGATTTGATCTCCTTACAAAAGAATAACAAGTTGAGAAAGAGAAGAATATACAACATAAAGAATGAACTTGGAATGATTTTTTTTAAAGGGTATTCGAAGTTGTTGGTTGTTAAGCTTGGCTACAAGGTGTTGTATTTATAGCCTCGTTAGATTCTACAACTTTTCTATTTGTTTGCGTAGCAATAAGTTGACTGGAAAATAAAATTTAAAATAGAAAACAGATTATTGTTCACGCATTAAAGGAAATGTTTTAATTGAAAAAAAAAACTAATAGAAAAATATAATGCCTTTTATTTTTTGAAGATATTAATAAATTAATTTAGTCAGCCTCAAACAAACCAGTAAAATAAATATTAATTGAAAAATATATAAAAATTTCAAAGCTATACACTAAAAGTATCAAATCCACGAAAAAAAATAAATGTAATAAACATAAACTTATTTAATAATAAAATATTTTAAAAACCGTATGCCTATTGAATTATTTAATTCAAAATTAAGTAGTATCAATTAACAATTTAAAAATAAATTTAACATAAATACAGATTTTCAAAAGCAAAAGAGGGAAAGGATACTAATTGAAAATGCTACCTTAGATGAGAATAGAACCTCGACATTTGATCTCATGTTTGTCTAAGCTCCCTAATCATCATCTTCAATACCCCTGCTGTCTGTCTGGTCTTTTAATCATCATCTTCGATACTTGTGAAACTAGCGTAACATCAAAACTTAAGCCTCACTGGAAAATTGCTAAATTATACATTGTCTACAGAATCAATGATTGATTACTTAATGGAGCAGTGAAGTGATTCTATTTCCCAGTTAGATATCACACAACACCAAGTATTAGTGGCTGAATGTGATCATGCAATATCACATATAAGACAAGTGACTAAGATGAAAGACAACTCAACCAAATGGCTAATCATTTTAACTTAATGAACCAATCAATAAGGCAGTCAGGCAGATAGTAAAAGATGATTCCAAACTTTTGGAGGCATTCTGCAACCTAAAGCTCTCCAGAACCTTAAGACATCGAAAGCCGTGCTAAAGAAAGATGTGAGGATGAAAAATGTAACATAAGTTATTGTAGCAAACGCTGGAAAAACTTGAGTATACCATTTTTCTCATTTCTCAAGCTCTGTTTTTTCTCTGTCTTCACTTTGGGCTTCTTCTGAATCTTGTCCTTTTCAGCTTGTGGTGTTACGGGATTTGATTGCATGCTTCTCTGCGATTCCGGCATGAAGAAATTGATTTTTTCTGGACCACTTTTTTCCATTTTCCTCCTCTTGAATGGATTGTTATCAGGTACCAAGGAAGTTTCACTCAGTTCAATCTCTTGTACTCGTTGGCACTCCTTCGGTGCAACCAACTTGCTTAGTGCTACAGCTTCTTTAATATACATGGGATCCAACTGTGCGACCCTTGTGATTACTAAACGCATCAATATACATTAAGAGATGAGTAAAAGAACATGAAATGCTAATGCAGATATCATGCGGAATGGTGACTAGGGAAAATAGATACTTGGGCTATTTGCTTTCATAAAATATAATATTTGTTGGAAAATAGTTATCAGTTAGTTGGAAAAGTGAGTTCTAGCAATTGTCAATCTCGAAGCACATGATTACTTTCCTTGAGGTTTGATTCAACTCCGCCAATGTGAAACCATTATCTGACATTTTCTTTGGATACAATAAGATTGGTTGTCATTCTATGAATTGCACTGCAGAGAAAAAACATATGATCCACCTCTCTTGGAAACACCACCACCAAAATTTGACATCCAGAATATGCAATTTAATGGATGGAGATGTCTACAAAGAGGAAGTGGATTGCTATTGCTTGAGGGAGATAGGTGACTTGATGATTGTTGCATTCTTACTAAATTTGATGCATTAAAATTATTGACTTGTCCACACCTCTTGAATAGTTTGCCTCTTGGATAGCACCCAACTAGACTTAATCTTAAGCCCTTAGATATTTAGACGATCCAAATCTCACTTTGTCTAAGGCACTAATTCACCCAAACTTATTATGTCAATGGAAAGTCTTTTAAGAAACACCTCTTTTAGGAAAACCCTTTTAATATGGTGTATATATTCCTTCAAAACCATGAAATTAAAAATTTGGCCTTGTTTGGATTCAGAAAATTTAGGATGTCACGAATAAGTGATTGACCTTCATCAAATCCACCCTCATTGTTTATGTGGATCCTAGAACTTCCAATGGCCGCAACTCCTTGCTGCCAATTATCACTGAATAAAACTTAGAGAGCCTTCAATTAAGCAACCAAACATAATCATCAAACATTCAAGACCTTCATGAACATCTTTATCATGTCATTTGTTACATGAAAAGGAAATTTTGCAACATATGAAAAAACATTGAAAATATGAACATGGAAGAGCTTAGTGGAGTCCAATAGAAGCTTGGCAACATACTTGAAGTTGAAAGGTAGATTTTAAGATCTGGGTTTGAGCTTGTGGAGAAGCTCATGACTTAGGTATGGGCAATATGTGAGCAATGTTTGGTAAGACATGCTTAGTGATTCAAATTTGAGCTGGTTTGGTCCTTTTAGCATGTCCATATCAATTTTATAGACATCAAATCAAGACCAAGGTAGACCCAACCCCGGGCGAGGTCCAAACCGAACTTGGCCCGAAACAGGTCAGTTACCCATGGTTAACCGATTAACTGGCACCTAAATAAAAAGAAATCAAACCCTTGGAATGGAAGGGCAAAGAGTGTATCGTGTACTTCTCTTGCAACCAACGAGGACACTATTGAAACCAATGTCTAAGAGGAAGGCACCCAACTAAGGATAAGGGAGGAAACTCAAGCTTTAGACTTTTATGGTAAAATCTAAGATATCATTTTATAATGAAATTCTTTTTTATTATAATAATAAAAGCATGTTAGAACTAAATTTTATGATTTTAGTGCTCCTTATCATGAAAATAGAAAGTATGATAAATTTAAGGACAATTCTAAATTATGTCATGGTAGACCTACATCAACCAAGGATAGGAAGCTAAAGAGAAATCTAAACAAGAATCCTAAGAATGATGGACATATTCCTAGAAAGAATAAGATCCAAACTAGACATGAAAAATCAAGAATTGAGGATTTAGAGATGGAAAATTAAGTATCGAGTTCAAAACTTTTGGGATACAAACCAATGTTCAAAGAGAGTATGACATCCCATCATAGAATTTCATACAACTATGAAACCAATCCTAGGTGTAGCCGTGTAGGAGTGGAATCAAGGTTGTAAGGGAGGTACCCCTAATGTTGATTTGGATGAGATTAGCATGAGTAAGATTTCTAAGAAGCCCAGAAGAGTCATTAGAAAGATATTTGGAGGTTATCCTTGGTAAATACACAATATACCCAAGGAGCTTTATCCTTGGTAAATACACAATATACTCAAGGAGCTCTAATAGGTGTTGGTTTTTAAGAGTGTAAGTATGATGCCTTCATACTAAATGGATTTAAAGTGTGTTAATTTAGATTGAAGGGGAAGTTAACCTAACCATAATAAATATGACACTTTAAAGTATTTTCTAAATATGACCGTAAAGTACCTCGAAAGTTGAAAGTGAAGTATTACAAAATAGCGATTAGACATGTATGTTATACGAGATTAAATTTTAGGCTATATAGTAAGCACACAAGTAAAAGATGAGAATTATAAAAATGAAGATGTTAAGATGGATGTACCATACGAAGATGGACAACATAAAAAATATTTTTTAAAAAAATTGGAATTATAATTGTTGAGGAAAAACCCCTAGAGATATATTTTAAAGGATAAAAAACATATACTCAAGTCAATCAATAATGTAGGAGGATCCATATAGTTAACTTTATTTAGTGGGATAGACTTGATTGTTATTATATCATCAGTTGTAGTCAAAGTTGTTCATTGTATCATTGACTTGTGGCCATGGTTTTACTTCACATCACTGGCTTGTAGCCATAGTGTTACTTACCTAGTTTCATATTCTCTTTTGTTTTTTTGAACCCAATAGAGGTGCTCTCCGCCCTTATTTTTGGAAAGAACGTGTGGGGATAGATAGAGTTAGGTTAGAGGGTATGCCTTAACCAAGGCTTTCTTTTCCTTTCTTATTCTTTCCCATTGTCGCCTTCATTGATAGCAAGATATTTTCCATAAGAACTCTCGGTAAACATTAGCAATGTATTGTTGAGTCTTCTTGGCATCAGCATGACAATGAGTCAATATTGGATCCCTTGTCATTTCTCATCTTTTTTTATGGCAGTCATTCTTTTATTGACAATGCATGTATAGAATCTATTCTCGGTAAATTGTAAAAAATTCCTTCAACTACAACTCATTGCCGCATTCAAATCATAAAAATATACTTGTATATTTTGTTGAGATTCTCTTTAATATTTAGCAAGTTGTTGTAGAGAGATTTTAATAGCCAAGTGGTGCACACATTTTCTTCTTTGTTAATACTTTTATATGTGGATGCTAGTGTTTGATGCTTGGAGATGCACAACAAATTCAATTTTTGAAGATGGTCAATCATGAATTTGACCTCAACTTTTCCACATTGATTTTGGATTCTAACTATTTGACTTGTTCTGCCCAATTTGCATCAATATGACTTAATCTAAAAAATTGTTTCAGATTTGACTCCACTTAAAAATCCCGATCATCTAACAAAACAAAATTAACATTAATAAAAACTATAAATCGCTCAGACATAACATTACTTTAAATTAGACTCGTGTTAACATTTAATTAACCCAAAAATGCCAATATATTGTTGATATCCTTCATATTTAAATGTCATCAAATAAATACACTACAATAATTAAACTCAAATTATTTACAATGTTTAAAGGACACTATTAGAAACATCATTCAATAAATGTTTTAAAAAAGATAAACCCTAATGGAATATGTGCAAGAATTTTGAAAAATTAAATTTTAAAGTGGCAAATATGTAAAATAATACTTTTATAAAGACATGCGATCTTTCCTAATTCCAAACGATAGTGTCAAGTACTCTTAAATATAGCTGGTAGCAAAAAAACTGGGATCCTATTTCTTGGTGTTAAATG
Source organism: Zingiber officinale (assembly GCF_018446385.1). Classification (NCBI taxonomy): domain Eukaryota; kingdom Viridiplantae; phylum Streptophyta; class Magnoliopsida; order Zingiberales; family Zingiberaceae; genus Zingiber; species Zingiber officinale. The sequence goes on along the minus strand of NC_056001.1, from coordinate 51,510,521 downwards.
ATATGCATCACTAGCATAATATGACTGGTAAGGTTAATAAAGAAGAGCTGACTAAATGCAGACAGACTTACATTCAATATCCTCCTCGTCGGCTGGCTGAGACAATAACATAATGCAGCTATCCTCTTCAAAAGGTATTTTGAGTTCATCGGTAGGAATAGAGTTGAAACAGGGGGTGCTGGCTGAACCCGAGCATGCTTCCACTTCTGGGAGGTAATCAAATTCTTGCAAGGTAATAGGGTTTAACTTTCCTTCTGCAATAGCAGCAGCTACTGACCGCTGGAGTTCCCTTATTTATAATCAAGGAAAATTTTCTCAAAAATAAGAATCGGAGATACTTTGAAGAGGACCATTGGGATCAATGAAAAACAAATATACTTCAATAGATAGCTTATACCTTGGTTTGGTAAACAAAATTTTAAAAATGTTAAGAGAATTTTTTTTTAATGTAGGATACGGTCCCAGAAGATCCAGATCACCCGTTAGTAACTCAAGGTGCTCCCCATCCAAAGGTTTCAAATGCGTAAGTGCTCGAGTTACAGCATCATATCTGCAAAAATAAATAAATAATGAATGAGCCAAGACTCTAGAAGAGAAAAATTTGTTGCATTGCATGTCTTACACACGAGCATGCTGAAAGACTGCTACTGCTTTTCTGAAAGAATCACAATAATGTTCTGGCATCTTATATCGCTTCTCAAGCTTCAAAACTGAAAGTACCTGAAACAATATTAGAACATTAGCATGAGTAAATGATCAAATATCAGTTACAGTAATTCCTATCATATTTCTGATGGATTCCAAGACATTTCTTATTATCATCAGCTATAACTAGTGATACAAAATAAAGGAATAAAAAATGACTAAACATTTTTGCAATTGAAGCCGAAGCCTAATGGCATGTATGAGAAATTCAACCAGATAGTATAGGTGCCAAAATGAACAACAGAAACTGGATGGTCCATCTGCCAATCTTTGCACAGAACACGACATGCTGCTCCTACAGCCCACTAGAATAATAGTTTCCAAACACTTGATCAATGATACAGAAACAACCAATCAAACTCGAGTCATAACTTCTTTAACATCCAAATATGCTTATTAGGACTGCAAGATTCATAGGCTCACTAAGAAGGAACATTTGATTCTTGTTTCTATGAGATTTGGTGATAATGATTTGACTTAAAACATAAGAATGGAACAAACAGGCTTACACGATCCAAATTTTTATACTTGGCAACCAGAGAATAAGCTCTTTTAATTCCAATGCCTGGGATAGAAGGAAGGAAATCACATCCAGCCAGCACACACATGCCTGTCAACACATGAGAAGACCTTGAGAATTATCATGAACCATTTTAATAATAAACCTAATGACTAACAAAATTAATAGAAGACTAAGAAATTTAAATCACATATAATACATAACATAATTATGATTCTTTAAATAGAGGTATGCACTATAAATTGATGAAAATCAAGGAAAATAAGGACCAACCTGGATATAAAGGGGACAAACCGGTAAACATATATTCAGCTAAATTAGAGATTAGTGTGAACTAGCAAAATCAGGTTGCCCAACCAAAAGATATCGAGTCCAGAATTTGGATGAGCTGATCAGTATTCGTTATTCCTTAATATTTAATGTTCTTTGCAGATGGGAAAAAAAGGGTGTAATAACAGAAAATTCCAACAGACTAAAAAGCATGTCAATTAAGTCACTATTTTCCTTGGCCAGGCAGCAAGTACAGATAACAAAAGCATCACTGAAAACATTTTAGATTTTGAAGGGTTGATATGAAAGTCGTCTCCATATTCAAACAACATTGCAAATCAAATTACTTGGATGTCACCTAACTGTGCCACCACCTGTATCTGTAGTTAACAGATGAATTTGTCACTGAAAAAGGTTATTACAAGTTGACTCTTTAGCTTTATCATAGTTTTGAGCTTCATAGAAAATGTCATTGGCACATAAACTAAAAAAAGTTATAAGTTACTTCTTTTGGTAACTTGTAAAATTGATTTCCAGAAAGCTATATATATTACTCCATCAATGGCATATAAAGTGATCCAGGTCAAAAAAGTTGTTATAAGTTACCTCTTTAATTTTATCATAGCAAGTTAGAGGTGCAAACCATTATTAATTGAGTTTTCAGTGATTACTTAAATCAAACCTTGAATTTGGAACAGATTTTACAGAACTACTTAAGAATAATAGTTGTATTAAAATGCCTAATAAATGCAACTCTGACCTGTGAGCAATTCTTTATCAAAGTCTTTGAAAGAAAGTTCATCAGAATCAGTGTCGAAGAGTCTATCCATAATAATTTCCTCTCCGTATCCATAACGATCCATCTTGAATACAATCTGGAACAAAAGATTCTGATTAATCACTCTACGAAGTCAAGAAAAAAAAAACACTAGAGGATGTTCTAGCATTTATACAGCTTGGCAACCATATGCTATGAGGTCACTGTCTTCTGTAATTATAGCAGCAATGCCACCTTGATCAGGTTCACGCGAAGATAAATATGCTAATTGAGCATCAGCCTCATAAGGAGCAACAACGAACTCAATAGATTCTGATCTTAGTTTCTGTAATAAAAAATATGCATTAATTAATTGGCATCAAACATAGGGATATAGCTTGTTATGATGGTAACTTTACCTGAATCAGTTTATATGCCATTGATGGAGTAACATGTATAGCTTTCTGGAAATACAATTTCACAAGTTACCAAAAGAGCATCAAAAAGGAAACATATGTAGCTACGAACAGGATAAATGATTACAGTAAAACAGACATCACTCTTATTCATTCAGTGAACAAAATAAGCATGCTCAATTTACTAGATAATGCAGAGAAAACTAGCAACTTAACAGAACTTTGAAAAGGATCAATAGTGCCTCACCATGATACTCCTTTGCCACGTCACACGTTCCAACAATAATTATTTTGACCTCATCCCCCGTAGCAATTCTAACTTGCCAATAGCTTGATCTCAAGTCAAGGTTCATGAACCATGATGCCTTATTTAATTTGTCCATCAAATGTTGCACTAAAGGGACTGGATACTTGTTTTTCTTCGTCACCTTGTTCAAAGCACAATAGTCGATACACATTCTCAAGAAGCCATCTTATTTCCTCTAAATAACAAAGGGGCATTGGTTGGAGCCTTGGATGGTTGAACAAGTCCTACCTCTAACAACTCATTCAATTGTTTTCTCAATTTATCAAGTTCAAGTGGAGACAAGCAATAAGAGGGCCTTGAAGGAGGAACAATACCAAGGATCATCTCAATCTTATGGTCTATAGCTCTCCTCAGTAGCAAGCTTTTTGGCAAGTCTGGTGGCATCACATTCAACAAACTCTCTCAAAATTTCAACACAATAGGCAACTCAACCTTCTTATCAAATTTGATCTCAATCGAGGCAGCCAAATAAGTTTCTTTACCCCGCTTCAAAGCTTTCTCAAGTGACAAGGCAGATATGACTTCTATTTTCTGCTTATCTAACCCTTACCATGAGGATGCACACATTAAACAAAGCAAGGGCTTACATCACCATTACACCATCCAAGTGAGGCATGTGTTAGAATTAAATCAAAATCCTTAAGTGGAATTACCATCATATTTGTCTTTCCAACCAAATTGCCAACAACTACAAGGACATTGTAAATCATACCCACAACAACCTATGCTTTTGCATTCATCTATTTGATGTAACTTGGGCATTTTGCTCACTGATAGCCCATATTGTTGCACAAGTTTGGCAAATACAGAAGTATGAGTACCACCAGTGTTAACCATAACATGGATAGCCTTCCCATTCTCTTCAGCAATGTGCAAGAGTAGCAACTTCCTGTTTTCGGCTTTTGAAATTTTCCTCTACCATGAGAGTATTTAACTTCTCTTATTTGGGAAAATCCTTGGCTGGATGAGGCCCACTACACAAGAAGCAACCTTGGTTATTCTTGTAGTTGTTCTTGCCTTGGGAGGTAGCATGATCATTCTTGCCCTTCCACTAGTTGTTTTCCATGTCTTTCTTCTTACCATCCTTCTTCCACTCCCCTTTCTTATCCTTTTGATTGTTCTTGGATTTGGAAGATGAAGGGGTGTTTGGATTGTGTTTATTTACTTGAAAATCAACCAAGGCATCGGTAACAACAATTGTCCTAGAAAGGGATTTCATATTCTGGCTTTGAAGTTTTATCTGTGCCCAAGGCTACAAACCATAGAGGAAATTATACAACTTGTCCTCCTCAGATATAATCTAAATCTAAAGCATTAAATATCTGAATTCTTTAACATAATACCTTACAGTCCCCTTTTGTTTAAGACGTTTTAAACTATCTCGTGCAACCCATGAAGTGTTGCTTAGAAGGAACTAATCCTTCATTTCCTCTTCAACTGATCCCAAGTGTCAATTGTTGGCTCACTAGCACTAGCATCATCTACCATACAAGTTCTCGACTATAATTTCACATCACCCACAAGGTACATGCTAGAAATTATCACTTTGTTGATTTCTAGCAAAAAAAAAGGCACCCGGTGCACGAAGCTCGCGTTATGCGAGGTCCCGAGGAAGAATCTATTGTACGCAACCTTACCCTACTTTTTTGCAAGAGGCTGTTTCTAGGATTCGAACCCATGACCTTTTGGTCACAAAGCAACAACTTTATTATTGCGCCAAGACTCCCCTTCTTGTTGATTTCTAGCACTCTAGCAATAATATAATAATGCTCCATGTCCTACAACAAATTAAATTATCAATTTTCAGCACAAATCATCATCGTTGTCTTTGCAGATTTGTGTCATTTCCTCAACTAGAGAACTCTGGATTTCATCCACATCAGCCTCCAGATTAGCAATCTTCGCAATCAGATTAAAATCATCTTCTCCCTCAAGAACAAGTGTAGTATGGATCAAGCCTTCAATTCTCGTCGTTCTTTACTTGATATTGTTGTTGCCTCAGGCTATCTTCTGTGTGCTTTTGTATCAATTGTCACAAGGTTAATTTTCTACCTTAGAAATTCCAACAGTGTGGCAACCAAGTTCAACACTTGATTCGGCAAACCAATATTTCACACAATCCTCATAGGAAAGCTACAAACACATATAGTTAAACGAGATTGTTTAATTACAAGCAAAAGCAACACACAATCTAATCTATCAGGTTGCATTGCATGTGCTCCCGCATGCCTCGACTTGCATTTGTCAAATGTTTGCTTGGCTAAATGCTCAAATCCATCATGTCAATCCTTACATTTGCTAGTAAAAACTAAAGTCTGCCTCATGCCCAACTTGTGCCTCAACAGCCATGCACACTGACGCAATTCTTGGTACTGATTGGCATGCTCAACTCACATGCCTAATAGGCTGGATCAAAGGAGCAGCACCCAAATCCTTATGCCCAACCATGCCACCAAGTTCAAGTGGCTAACATGTCACTACTTAGCTCCTAATCCCAATTATCAATGTCATGTTCCTACAAGGCTAATATTACATTTGTGCTTTATCTTAGTTTCTAATAGGGTCATCTTCAGATTGATTTCTCAAAATGGACAAGATACCAAGTTGAATAATTTTGGTTTTCATATCCAACATTAGTTACATATTTAAATTTGTATATTAAAATCAGAATCTTGGGTAAGTACTATTTTCTTTGCAGTATTTGAATCTTTTTCAAGGTATACTAATTTATGTCATAACCTAAGAATCAGTAAAAAATGAATGTTTCAAAAGAAGAATTTTTTAGAAACTAAAGGAGTTGAGGGCTTTTTTTTCAGTTTTGACTGCCACTTATGTGAACGGACATAAGTTTCAATAGTTTATTGAAACGTGTTTCTGTTTCAGTAACTTATTGTGTATAAAAGAGACATCTTACTCGGAAAAACTCAGCTGCATCAGCAGCATTGCCCTCTTTAAGCTTTTTCTTTGCCATCTCAAGATTAGCCTTCCTTCGGCTAAATCAAAGTAAATTTCTGTCAGACACAAACTCTCAAAACATACAGCTTATACTGACAATTAAGTATTACAAAGGTAAAAAAAATTGAAAACCCAAAAAAAAAGTTCTATTTATATTCCATTTTCAGCAATTTGTCTGAGTATAATTAATAAACACCAGGGAACTAGCTAGGCGTAAAAAAAGATGGCATATGTTCTAAGCTACCTCCTATCAATATGATATACACGAGTAAGAAAAGGGACAAAAGAATTATAGCTAGCTTCTAAACATTCTCTTTTTGTATCTCTTTTACTTGCCTCTGCCGTTCGTGCTCCGTGGCTGACTTACAAGGGATTTTGCCACCGTCAAATACTACCACTGGGGTTATCTGATGATGCCGGAGAAGATTAATATGGTGCATGAAGTAACTGAGGTACCTATTCGCTACATCCCCCGACATGTCCAGGCAAAGTTGCATGCTACAAGAATAAGCTAACAAAAACAAGGAAAAAGGAGACATTTTAAAACATTTAACTTTCTCAAAGTCAAATGAGGCATTTTGCAGCAGTGGCTCACCTCCCTTGTGAAGCCATGAATAGGCATCAATGCCGACCTGACCAAGAAATAAAAAGGAAAGATAAGCTAAAGAAAACCTTAAACAGACCATCAGAAATCGATTCGAAATTTCAAATGCGCAAAAAAGGTCAATGGGGAATGTCCTGCTGAAGATCTACCCGTTTGCCGGCGTACTTCTTGATGTGGACAGGGCGGATGAACGGCTTGAGGAATCTGAGGAGGTTCTGGATGCCCATCTTCGGTCCGCGGCAGCCGCCCTAAGTTTGCTCCGCTGCGGTGGAGGATATTGAAGGTAGGCGGCGGCGCGCGTTTGGGGAGTAAGCGGAGAAAGGAGCAATCAAAGACAGGCACCGGGGTTAAAATGGCCAATTTGTTCCGCCACTTCGTTCCCTTTTTGTTTTTGTTTCCCTTTCCGCACTTCGTGCTTTTTCCCGCCTTATTATTTCAGGGAACTTTTCACGATGCCCCTATCTTTTAATTTCTTTCTGAAAATGCGCCCAACCTTTGTAAATTGTCAAAAGGACCCCTCATTTATTTTTTTTTAAAGGACGACCCATCAAATATTTTCTTCAGATAATATTCTTTGATCCTGTCCGAGCGCCGAGTCAACGGACGCTGGGAACGTGACACTCTTCGCTGTCTCCGACTGGTGGTGTAGATCTCCAGCGAACCTGCAAAGAAGTCGAGCCGGGAGGGGTTTCCCGACGACGACCCTCCGACACTCAAGTTAGGGCAGCGAAGAAGCAGAGTAACGTTACTGTGGCTACAGTGATCAAGATTGCATACCTCCGTCGAAGCCTGGGGGTCCTTATATAGGACCCCGAGGAGGAGTGGACACGCTTCTCGATGCATGCACGCTTCCCCAAACATACCTCGGTAGGGTTGTGTCAGAAAAAGTACGTCTGACGCCATTCCGCAATCGTCCGAGCATATCCTAGATGTGACGGTGGAAGCTTCTACCGTACGATATTATGTCCGCTCCGGCCGCCGACCATGTTGTTTGTCGACGGCAGATGTCTCGAGGATGAAGCTACCAGCTGTCCTTTTTGTCTCCTAGCGCTCTTATATGTTCCCGGGCTGAGCGGAACGGTCGCTCGGCGCTCATGTCCTCCAAGAAGCCCTATTCACGTGCTCGGCTGGGATTGAGGATTACTGTCCTACAGCTTGGCCAAGCGTCCTGGCCGCTCGGCTTAAAGACTCTTTTACCTTGAGCATCGGAAACTCGCCCCATGGTCGGGTTGTCTTTTGTCCGGTTGCCTGGGAGACCCGGACCGGGCGCCCGGTCGACCGGATGTACGGGGATGGTCCGCCAGTCCGCTCGGCACGACCTTGGTGTTGACCCTCTTAACCCTTGACCTCCACGTGTCGTTGACCTCCAGCCAACGAGTGATCCCTCCGTCCTTACCACCGGATCACATGCCTCCCCCTCAAGTCTAGTCGAAGGAGGCATTAAGTCCAACTGACTGGACTATGAGTCTGGCCAATCGACAACCGACCCACCAATACCGAAAGTATACCTCCGCTCGGTCCCTATGGGCCAGTCGGCTAGTTACCGAGGGCTGCCCCAATGGCCTGTGATGATGTCCTCGGGATCTTCTCAGAATGCGTGCAAATCTCCGCCATTATGATTGAGCATGCGGGTTCTCCCTCGTGATGGAGCTCATTAAATGCCTTCCTCTGACCAAGTGCCACGTGGTGCGGCTGACGTCTTCGTACGGCCGCCACCTTATGCCTGATGTGACGTCCGTCGGTTTGAAATGAACAACGCGATGTGGGCCTAGGTTCCTGTGACCTGAATCTGATGGCTCAGGACGCCCAGGCATAACCCTATAAAGCCTTCGCCCTTCTCCTTCGCCGCACCTTCGCCTTTGCGTCCAGAAGCCTCCTCCTGCTTAGTGCCCCGGCGACCCTACTCCTCGTCATTCCAACGATCCCTTGCCTTCTTCCTTCGCTTCTCATCTTCTCTGTAAGGTTCTTTGTCTTTCCCTCTTTCTTTCTGTGTTTTCTTTGCATTCTTTGCCGAATTCTCGTCTTTTGGTTATTGTTCTGTTCATCTTTTTGCTTGCGCCTTTGCTTTCCCTTTCGATTTCTACTTCCTCCGTTGTTCTGGCGATGGCAAGTTCCTCTCAACCCGCGGACCTCGCTCTCGGCCCATGGTATACCACCATGGAGTCGCGGTTCGATCGGCGGATGTCGAGAGCCTGATGAATGCTTTTGATATCCCTTCCGATTTTGAACTGATTTTACCTTCACCTTCCACTCGGCCGAACAAACCTCCGAGCGGCGCCTTTTGTCTTTTCCGCGACCAATTCGTAGTCGGTCTGCGGTTTCCCCTCCACCCCTTCATCATTGAAGTTTGTAACTTTTTTGGCATTCCGCTCGCCCAATTGGTTCCCAACACTTTTCGCCTCCTGTGCGGAGTTGTGGTCTTATTTAAGATACACAACATTCCCCTCCGCCCGGAGGTCTTCTATTATTTTTATTATTCCAAACAGTCCGAGCCGGGTACTTATCTGTTTCAAGCTCGGCCCGGCTTAGTCTTTTTTAATAAGCTGCCCTCTTCCAATAAACATTGGAAAGAGAACTTTTTCTACCTTCGTATTCCTGGGCGGCTCCCCTTCCGTACGAAATGGCAGGTCGGACCGCCCATCTCCCCCGAGCTGAAGAAATATAAGACTCGACCGGACTATCTTCAAGTAGCGAATCTGCTAGCCGGTCTGAAGCTCGACATCAACAAGCTTCTACCTGAAGGAGTGATGTATATATTCGGCTTGAGTCCGAGCCGGACCCCGCTCCCGAGCAGCTTTGGTAAGAACTTCACTTGTACATTTGCCTTGAGTTCTAACTGATTTCTTTCTCCTTTCCTTGCAGCAAACATCGTAATGGAGTCGGTGTTGTTCGAGATTTTGATAAAGAAAGCGGTCGCGCTCGAAGCGGCAACGGCCAAGGAAATGGAGCAATTGGGCATTGCTCTGGTCGGCTCTCACGAGGACGAGAGTGAAGCGCAGGCAGGGGAGTCGGCCGCTCAGGCTTCGCCTATGGATGAGGTTGGCGGTGCGACTTCTAGCAAGGAACCGACCGTTCGGGAGGAAGACTCCGATCCGGAGGGCGAACTCCTGCTCGACAGGAAAAGACGGCGAGTTGAGATGCCTCTCCATTCGGCAACCTCCGCAGTGCAAGAGTCCGAGCGGACGGGCACTGCCTGTCAACGCGGTAAAGAGCCATCGGTCGAGGCGCTCTCCTCCGACCGGACTCCCTCTCAGTTGGATGCGCATGCGGCCCCCATCAAAGCGGTGCCGGTTACCTCCCTTCCTCCTGCACCACGCCGAGTCCTCCGCTCGGGCATTTTGTCTACCATGTCCAGCCCGACCTCTGATCCTTTGGCGTCCACTCAGACGACTCTGGGCCAGCGCCGCACTATTAGGGCTACCCTGCACCTCCCTACTAAGGCGTTTATGGACGAGTCCGATCGGCCGACAGCTCCCGAACATATGATCATTATGAAGGGGCCCCATGCTGAGATGTGGGCGGATGCCCGGGCCTGCGTGGCTATGATACCCCTTGACAAACTGGCGGACAACCACATGCAGCAGTCCACAGGGGTAAGCTTTATTTCCTCTTCTTTATGTAGCCTTCCCGATCGACCTTTTAACCTTTCTGTGTACATCAGCGATGGGTGGAAGAGATTGCTATCTCCAACCGCTTGGCTATGGTGGAGGAGGAGCTGAAGAGGCTGAAGAGTCAGGGCGGCCCGTCTTCTTCTCGAGGCCCTTCTTATGCCGAGCTGCAGAAGGAGCTCGCCAAAACCAAGGATCGGTTAGAGGCCGAGAGGAAGAAGAAGGCCGACCAGGCATACATGTTGGACCAGCTTGACAAGCAGGTCAAAACCTATGACCGCAAGATTGAGATAGTCACCACTTGAAAGAACACCGCTATCGCAAATCTGGATAAAAAGAATGTGGAAGCCTGAGCTCTGGAGCAGCGTGTGAATGAGCTAGCCAAGCTGCTAGAAGGAGAGCAGAAAGGCCGCTCGGAGGAGGTGACCAAACTCAAGGATGATTTGAAGGCCTTGCAGGAGGCTCTTGATGCTTCTCGTGCCGCCTTCAAGGAGTACCAAGAGGCAGAGTCGGGCCGCGTCTCCGCCTTGAGGCAAAACTACATCCGCTCGGCGGAGTTTGTGGAGAAGGTTTACGACCGGTTGGTCATCGCCTTCGAGTTGGCCATCACCGTTACTACGGACTATCTGAAGTCCAAGGGCCATCTCCCCGACTCCGTGGTCATCCCTGCCACAGAGCATGCGACGCTTCTCACTACCATCCCGAAACATATTTTCAACTACCTTGAATGAAGTATTTTCTATAATTCTACCGATCGGCTAGACTTTAATGCTAATGAGTGGCCTTTGTACCGGTCGGCGGACCTTTAAAAGTAATTTTTAAATGAATGCCAACTTTTGCTGCGTTAACCTTTCATTCTGGGTGTTCCTTGTAACTGTGTCGACCGGTCTCTCGACCTTTTTCTCACAGAAATTTTTTTAACTTAGCCGATCAGTCAAACGACCTCCCACTCTGCCTGGGACTTCTGAGTTTGTCGCTGGGGTGTTTTTATTTACTGCGCTGATTAGTCCAACGACCTCCCACTATACCTGGGGCTTCTATGAGCTTTTCGCTGTAGTGTTTTTCTTTACTACGCCGATCGGTCAAACGACTGTACGTTTTGCATGGACTTTCTGCTAGTGTCTTGCTGAAGTGCTTCAACGCGACGCTGCCTCGTCTAGGGGATTTATAGTCGCTAGTCCGACTCTAGAGTTTAACGTCGCCGCTCGACGGTCTTGAAGCCGGAGGGTTTATAGTCGCCGGTCCGACTCTAGAGTTTAACGTCGCCGCTCGACGGTCTTCAAGCCGGGGGGTTTATAGTCGCCGGTCCGACTCTAGAGTTTAGGACCGGGGTTTTTATAGTCGCCGGTTCGACTCTAGAGTTTAACGTCGCCGCTCGACGGTCTTCAAGCCGGGGGATTTATAGTCGCCGGTCCGAATCTAGAGTTTAACGTCGCCGCTCGACGGTCTTCAGGCCGAGGGGTTTATAGTCGCTGGTCCGACTCTAGAGTTTAACGTCGCCGCTCGACGGTCTTCAGGCCGGGATTTTTATAGTCGCCGGTTCGACTCTAGAGTTTAACGTCGCCGCTCGACGGTCTTCAGGCCAGGGTTTTTATAGTCGTCGGTTCAACTCTAGAGTTTAACGTCGCCGCTCGACGGTCTTCAAGCCGGGGTTTTTATAGTCGCCGGTTCGACTCTAGAGTTTAACGTCGCCGCTCGACGGTCTTTAGGCCGGGGTTTTTATAGTTACCGGTTCGACTCTAGAGTTTAATGTCGTCGCTCGACGGTCTTTAGGCCGGGGTTTTTATAGTCGCCGGCTCGACTCTAGAGTTTAACGTCGCCGCTCGACGGTCTTCAAGCCGGGGGGTTTATAGTCGCCGGTCCGACTCTAGAGTGTAACGTCGCCGCTCGACAGTCTTCAAGCCGGGGGGGGGTTTATAGTTGCCGGTCCGACTCTAGAGTTTAACGTCGTCGCTCGACGGTCTTCAAGACGGGGGGTTTATAGTCGCCGGTCCGACTCTAGAGTTTAACGTTGCCGCTCGACGGTCTTCAAGCCGGGGTTTTTATAGTCGCCGGTTCGACTCTAGAGTTTAACGTCGCCGCTCGACGGTCTTCAGGCTGGGGTTTTTATAGTCGCCGGTTCGACTCTAGAGTTTAACGTCGCCGCTCGACGATCTTCAAGCCGGGGGGTTTATAGTCGCCGGTTCGACTCTATAGTTTAACGTCGCCGCTCGACGGTCTTCAAGTCGCGGAGTTTATAGTCTCCGGTTCGACTCTAGAGTTTAACGTCGCCGCTCGACGGTCTTCAAGTCAGGGTTTTTATAGTCACCGGTTCGACTTTAGAGTTTAACGTCGCCGCTCGACGGTCTTCAGGCCGGGGTTTTTATAGTCGCCGGTTCGACTCTAGAGTTTAACGTCGCCGCTCGACCGTCTTCAGGCCGGGGTTTTTATAGTCGCCGGTTCGACTCTAGAGTTTAATGTCGCCGCTCGACAGTCTTCAGGCCGGGGTTTCTATAGTCGCCGGTTCGACTCTAGAGTTTAACGTCCCCGCTCAACGGTCTTCAAGCCGGGGTTTTTATAGTCGCTGATTCAACTCTAGAGTTTAACGTCGCCGCTCGACGGTCTTCATGTAGGTTGCCGTTCGGCGAATAACACTCAGACTCTTCACAATTTTTTCTTATCTTCAATCCTGCAGCCAAAGGATACATACGAATGGAACGTACATGAAATGAATTACACTGGTGCACCTTTTATCCAGCACGGTATGGCTGAAAATGGTTTGCGCTCCATGGTCGATCTAACCGTCGTCCGCCTTCATCTTCCAAGTAGTAGGCACCCGATCGGAGCTTCTCGATGACTTTAAAGGGCCTCGCCTAGGGAGCTGCCATTTCGCTCACATCGCCGACCGACTTCACCTTCTTCCATACAAGATCACCGACCTGGAATTCTCTGGGAATTACACGCCTATTGTAATTCTGTTTCATTCTTTGCCTGTACGCCATCAGCGGGACGGCTGCTTTAGCTCTTGCTTCGCCCACCAGGTCCAACTCCAGTTGCCTCCGCTCGGCATTGTCCTCATCGTAGCTTTGGATCCGATCGGATTTCACTCCGACCTCGACTGGGACGACCGCTTCGCCGCCGTACACCAAGTGGAACGGTGTTACTCCCGTTCCCTCCTTTGGGGTTGTACGGATGGCCCATAGTACGCCGGGCAGCTCATCTACCCAGCTTCCTCCTATGTGATCGAGCCGAACCCGAAGTATTCGTAGGATCTCTCGATTGGCCACTTCGGCTTGATCGTTGCTTTGAAGATACGCCACGGAAGTGAAGTGTTGTTCGATGTCGTATTCTTTGCACCATTCTCCGAGCTCCTGACCAACGAATTGTCGGCCGTTATCCGAGATGAGTCGACGAGGAATGCCGAACCGACAGATTATATGCTGTCAGATGAACTTTTTGACCATCCGCTCGGTTATCTTGGCTAGTGGTTCGGCTTCGACCCATTTGGAGAAGTAGTTGACTGTCACTAGTAGAAACCTCCGCTGACCAGTTGCCATAGGGAAAAGCCCTACGATATCCATACACCATTGGTCAAACGGGCAGGCTACTGTGGACGCCTTCATTTCCGTCGTAGGCCTATGGGAGAAATTGTGGTACCTTTGACAAGAAAGGCAGGTAGCGACGGTCTGAGCGGCGTCTGCCTGTAGAGTAGGCCAGAAATATCCGGCCAGCAGGATCTTCCTAGCCAAAGACCGGTCGTCCGGATGACCTCCGCAAGATCCTTGGTGTACCTCTTGGAGAATGTACTCTGCGTCCTCCGAGCTGACGTACTTTATCAGCGGTCGGGAGAATGCCTTCTTGTAGAGTTGGTCCCCGATGAGCGTGAATCGACCGGCTCTCCTCCTCAATAGTTAGGCTTCCTCCCGATCGGACGGCGTGGCCTCCGATCGCAAAAATTCAATTATGGATGTCCTCCAATCGCTCGGGAATGTGAGACCTTCCATCCGGTCGATGTGCGTCACCAGGGACACTTGCTCGATTGGTTGCTGGATGACGACCGGCGATATCGAACTGGCAAGCTTGGCTAGCTCGTCCGCAAACTGGTTCTCGGCTCGGGGGACCTTCTATATGACAACTTCTACAAAGTTGGCCCTGAGCTTTTCAAAGGCCTCCGCGTAGAGCTTGAGCCTCGCATTGTTTATCTCGAAGGACCCTGAGAGTTGCCGAGCGGCCAACTGGGAGTCTGAGAACAGAGTCACCCGGATGGCTCCCACGTGCCGCGCGGCTGCAGGCCGGCTATTAGGGCTTCGTACTCCGCTTCATTATTGGTTGCTCGATAGTCTAGCCGGACGGACAGGTGCATCCGCTCTTCTTGAGGGGAAAGCAACAGGATGTCAATTCCGCTCCCGAGCCGAGTGGACGATCCGTCTACAAATACCTTCCACATAGCTTCGGGCTCGGGGTTTTGCACTTCAGTCACAAAATCTGCCAAGGACTGGGCCTTAATCGCGGAGCGGGGCTGATATTGAATGTCGAACTCACTCAGCTCCGTTGTCCACTTGATGAGCCGCCCGAACGCTTCTGGATTCAGGAGCACTCTTCCCAGCGGGCTGTTCGTCATCACGATGATTGTATGCACCAAGAAATAAGGGCGTAATCTCTGCGCGGCGAGGATCAAGGCAAAAGACAATTTCTCGAGACCAGTGTAGCGAACTTCAGCATCCTTTAGAATGTGGCTTAAAAAGTACACGGGCTGCTCTTCGCCGTTCGACCTTACTAATGCCGAGCCCACAGCATGCTCGGTCGAAGACAAGTAAATACGGAGCGACTCTCCTACAGCCGGTTTGACCAGCACGGGTAAAGAATTGAGATAAGTCTTCAGCTCCTCGAACGCCCGATCGCATTCCTCGTCCCATTGAAACTTGGTAGCCTTGTCCAGAATCTTGAAAAAAGGAAAGCTTCGGTCGGTCGTTCGGGAGATGAATCGTGATAGCGCCGTTATTCGACCGGTGAGGCGTTGTACTTCTCGAAGATTTCTGGGAGGAGACATATCTTACAATGCTTTTACCTTGCTGGGGTTCGCTTCTATGCCCCGCTCGGTCACAATATAGCCCAAGAAACGCCCGCCCTTTGCTCCGAACAAGCACTTCTGGGGGTTCAGCTTGACCCCGTATCTCCTCAGTGTCTAGAAAGTTTCTTCCAAATCCACATAAATGTCCACCGCTCGGAAGGATTTGATAAGTATATCGTCCACATACACTTCCAAGTTGCGCCCAATCTGCTCCCGGAATACCTTATTCATCAGCCGCTGGTAGGTAGCTCTTGCGTTCTTCAGTCTGAACGGCATTACGTTGTAACAGTAAGTGTCGTCTGCAGTGACGAAACTGACTTTCTCTTGGTCTTCTCGGGCGAGCGACACTTGATGGTAGCCCTGATAGGCATCCAACATGCATATCAGCTCGCATCCGGTCGTGGAGTCTACCAGTTGATCGATTCGGGGCAAGGGGTAGAAATCCTTTGGGCAGGCCTTGTTCAGATCCCGGAAGTCGATGCAGACTCTCTACTTGTTGCCTGGTTTGGAGACCAGCACTACGTTTGTGAGCCAGCTCGGGAACTGCACCTCCCGTATGTGGCCAGCCTCCAAGAGCTTCTCCACCTCCGCCCGGATGATGATATTCTGTTCGGCACTGAAGTCCCTCTTCCTTTGCTTTACCGGCCGAGCATCGGGTCGGACATGAAGCTCGTGCTGCGCTATGCTCGGCGAGACTCCTGGCAGCTCATGGGTCGACCAAGCGAAAACGTCGCAGTTTTTCTAGAGGCAGCCAATCAGCTTCTCTTTCTGACTTGCCTCCAGGTCGGCTGCTATGAAAGTCGTGACCTCCGGTCGGGAAGGGTTGATCTGTACCTCCTCTTTTTCTTCATAAACTAGAGAAGGTGGCTTTTCGGTTATAGCGTTTACCTCGACTCGTGGCACTTTCCGAGCGGATCTAGCCTTGGCTCGGACCATATATCTCTACATAGCATCGCTGGGCTGCAAGCTGATCTCCTCGGACCTCCCCAACTTGATCTTCCACCGGGAACTTGATCTTTTGGCAGAAGGTGGAGACGACCGCTCGGAACTCGTTGAGAGCCGGTCGTCCCAGGATAACATTGTACATGGAGGGAGCGTCGACCACGATGAAGTTGGCGGTCCGCGTTCTTCTGAGTGGCTCCTCCCCCAGCGAGATAGCCAGCCGGACTTGTCCGACCAGCAAAACTTCGTTACCGGTGAATCCGTAGAGGGGGGTTGTCATCGGCAACAACTCGGCTCGGTCAATTTGCAATTGGTCAAATACCTTCCGGAAGATGACGTTGACCGAGCTGCCTGTATCAATGAAAATGTGGTGAATAGTGTAGTTAGCTATTACCGCTCGAATGATGAGGGCGTCATCATGCGGGACTTCGACTCCTTTGAGGTCCCTCGGCCCAAAGCTGATCTCGGGCCCGTTCGCCCGCTCCTTACTGCAGCCATCTGCATGGATCGTGAGCTGCCTTGCATTCGCCTTCCGTGCCCTATTGGAATCTCCTCCGGTTGGGCCTCCGGCGATGATGTTGATTTTGCCCCTCGGGGCATTTCCTCTGTTCTCTTCCTCCTGAGCGGACGACTTAGGTCGTTCATGCGACGCCCGGGGATTAGATCTGTGCGGCTGGTGAAGGTGCGGCTCGGGTGATTCTCTGGTTGCTCGCCGCCCGGCCTCTTGGTGCCGATGTTGCCTATCAGGCGATGGGGTTCGGCGACGATAACTCCTAGGAGCAGGATGAGCGATTGGAGGGAGACTCCGACAATCCCGAGTGTTATGTGTGGCGGATTGGTGGAGCGAGCAGAACATGGGAGTCCACACCATCCCTTTTGGCTTAGGCCGATCGGCCGCTACTTGTTGAACAGCGTGCGACCTCGCTTGCTGATGCGGACGCGCCATCTCTGCGCGGGGTCCTCTTGGCGGTTGATAATTGGATGGTGACTTCCACTCGGCGAGGACGGGCGGCTCGGCTGGTGCTTCCTTTTTCCTCTCCATCTGAGCTTCCTCCACGTTTATGTACTCATTGGCCTTGTTCAACATGTGGTCGTAGCTGCGGGGCGGCTTTATGACGAGCGCACGGAAGAAATCCCCGTCCACAAGCCCCTGTGTAAATGCGTTCATCATAGTTTCCGAGGTGGCCGTCGGGATGTCCATGGCCACCTGGTTGAAACGTTGGATGTAGGCCTGGAGCGACTCCCTCGGTCCTTGTTTGATGGCGAATAGGCCGACGCTAGTTTTTTGATAGCGTCTGCTACTCGCGAAGTGGTGGAGAAAAGCCGTGCGGAACTCCTTGAAGCTTGTTATTGATCCGTCCGGCAGCCTTCGGAACCACAGTTGTGCCGACCCAAAAAGGGTGGTGAGGAACACTCGGCACTTCACCCCATCTGTTTATTGATGTAAAGTGGCAGTGTTGTCGAACTTACCCAGATGGTCATCCGGGTCGGTGGTCCCGTTGTATTCTCCGATCGCCGGAGGCGCATAATGCTTTGGTAGTGGGTCTCTCAGGATGGCGTCGGAGAACTGCCGATTGATCCGCTCGGGGGATGAATCCGTCCGGGGCGCCTTGCCCTTCCTAACGTCATGGATAGGCGCCTCGTCGGACGATCCCTGGTTGGCTAGGGCCAATTCTGACGGCGTCTGGAATAGTGCTCGATGGAATGGAATAGGGGAGGCCGACGCGTCTCCTGGTGTGCCGGTCTGCCCCTTGTTCTGAGCCCACGTTGAATATTGTTTCGGTCGGTCTTCCATTGCCGCTCGGCCTCCAGAGACGGATGCGGCCTGCTACGTTATCCTTTCTGCTTGAGCCTTCTGCTGCTGCTCGACCATCTTTGCGGCTCGCGCTTGAATGAGTGCTTCGAGCTCCTCAGGAGAGAGCGTTACCAGGAGTTGACGTCCAGCTTCTTCCATCTTCTAGGCTCGGATTCAGGTGAGTTCCCACAGTCGGCGCCAATTTGATCCTGCCCGAGCGCTGAGTCGACGGACGCTGGGAACGTGGAACTCTCCGCTGTCTCCGACTAGTGGTGTAGATCTCCGGCGAACCTGCAAAGAAGCCGACCCTGGAGGGGTTTCCCGGCGACGACCCTCCGACGCTTAAGTCAGGGCAGCGAAGAAGCAGAGTAACGTTACTGTGGCTACAGTGATCAAGATTGCATACCTCCGTCGAAGTCTAGGGGTCCTTATATAGGACCCCCGGGGAGGCATGGGCACGTTTCTCGATGCATGCACGCTTCCCCAAACATACCTTAGTAGGGTTGTGTCAGAAAAGTACGCCTGACGTCATTCCGCAATCGTCCGAGCATATCCCGGATGTGACTGTGGAAGCTTCTACCGTACGATATTATGTCCGCTCCGGCCGCCGACCATGCTGTTTATCGGCGACAGGTGTCTCCAGGATGAAGCTACCAGCTGTCCTTTTGTCTCCTAGCGCTCTTATCTGTTCCCGGGCCGAGCGGAACGATCGCTCGACGCTCATGTCCTCCAAGAAGTCCTATTCACGTGCTCGGCTGGGATTGAGGATTACTGTCCTGCAGCTTGGCCGAGCGTCCTGGCCGCTCGGCTTAAAGACTCTTTTACCTTGAGCATCGGAAACCCGCCCCATGGTCGGGTTGTCTTTTGTCTGGTCGCCTGGGAGACCCGGACCGAGCGCCCGATCGACCGGATGTCCGGGGATGGTCCGCCAGTCCGCTCGGTACGACCTTGATGTTGACCCTCTTGACCCTTGATCTCCACATGTCGTTGACCTCCTGCCAACAAATAATCCCTCCATCTTTATCACCGGATCACTTTATTGTTGCAGTCAACTAATCTTTAGATTTTAAGCACGATAAAGTCAATCGTTGACCGAGTTTTTGGTTGACCATTCGGCATCTTTAATTAACCAACTCTGAATTCTTTGGAGTTATTTATTTTTAGTCAAAAAAAAAAAAAATTGTTGATACACAAATGTGGTCGACTAACTGCTTCTATCTGGTTGACCAACTCCAAATAATTTTGAGTTTTTTATTTCTAAATTTTTTGTTGACTGCGTCCAATGCGGTTGACTAATTGTTGTACTCTGGTCAACCAACTTGCTATTTTCTAAATATTAATAAATAAATTTGAAATATTTGAAACAAACATAATAATAAGCATATATAATTATAGGAAAAAATATGAAGCATCTCATCAACGAGGATTATGACTAAATAAGTCAAATTCATGGAGCTACTTTTAAGATTTAATTGGTTGGAATTGACCAAGATCAACTACCTATTGACTTGATTTCGAATATCTATTAGTTTCTTGGTCAAGTTATATGCCCAAGTTGCAAAAAAATAACTCTCGGTTAGGAATACAATTAAATCTCACTTTAAAAATATATAAAAATATCTTAAAATTATAAAATTAAAAATATCTTCATTGATATAAAATCTTTTAAATATAGTTCAAAAATAAATCCACAAGGACTTATTGCTTAGGTATAAAATGAACAATATCAAATCATTGTGGAGATATATGAATTCTTTTGGTCCTAATAGGTGATCGAGCATGTGGACTATGACATATCCTTGTGAAGATATGTAAATTTTTTTGGTCCTAATAAATTGTATTAAAGCCATAGTCTAGATCGAGCATGTAGGTGGAACAGTGACCTTGAACAAAAGAGGTGGGGACTCCTAGAGGAGTGAACTCTAAGTGAAAAGCTTAAGCATATCAAAGATGATAGAATGCTTGACTAAAATATTAGGGGAGCGAATCCTAGGTGGTGAAAAAGTCTTAGAAAAATTAACCAAAGTTAACATGACCTTGAACGAACAAGGTGGGGACTCTCTGAGGAGTGAACTCTAAGATAAATACAAGTATAAATCAAGGATGACCAGATATTTGGTGAAAATCATAATGGAGTAAACCTTAGGTGAAAAAGTCTCAAAAGTGAACTATTTATTAACTTTGATTTCCAACATATATTAGTTTCTTATTAAGAATCTGTTGAGAATACAATCAAAGTCTCAAATTAAAAATATATAGAAAATATCATGAGTTTATAAGATGGAAAATATCTCCATTGGTATAAGACCTTTTGAGTAAACCCAAAACTAAATCCATGAGAGCTTACGTTTAGGCCCAAACTGGACAATATCATATCATTATGGAAATATGTGAATTCTCGATTGATTGGATGTTTGAGGGAAAGTCCGTGTTGGTGCAATAGACCTTCAAGTTTTTGATGTTTGTTTGTCAATATGTTTAATAAAATTTGGTCAAGGTTGACCTAACCAAGGGTAAGAAGTATATCAAGTGACTAGTCTTAACTAGAGGTTAGGCAAAAGAAAGTTCTAACTAGAAATTAGACATGAAAAGTCCTAACTGGAGGTTAGGTAAGAGTGAGAAGTCTACTAAGTGACTAATCCTAACTGGTGGCTAGGTAAGGAAAAGTCCTAACTAGAGATTAAGCAAGTGAAAAATCCTTACTAGAGGTTAGGTAAATGAGAAGTCTACTCGGTGACTAGTCCTAATAGGAAGTTAGGCAAGAAAAAAAATCCTATCTAGATGTTAAGCAAGTGAGAAATCTTGAAGGAGTGAATTTCAAGTAAAGGGAAAACCCTAGAGGAGTCCAAGTAAAGGGAAAATCCTAGGGGAGTGAACCCTAGGTAGTGATAAATCTTAGAGGAGTAAATTCCAAGCAAGTGTGACTAAAAGGTTTTCGGTCGACAACGTACACTCAACCGGGCCAATAGATTTTGATAAACCTAAGTATAATGTTGCTAACACTATACATTACTATTATTTAATACTGTGCTAATTTAGTTTGCAGGAAAGTCTTAGTGGATCAAGATGATTAGACACTAGCAGAGAAAGTTTAGATAGGTCTGAAGGACCAGATATTTGGCGAATAAGTTGAGGTAAACTCTTGGAGTAGAGTGATGAGGTCATGTCCCAGTGGCAGTTGGAACAAACCTTAGGTGATAATTGGATTAAAGAAACCAATGGAGGTTTCTAAGTCGAGATCAGAAAGTGATATCTGTAAATCTCATTCATACATATTATCTATTTTCTAACTTTATTTTACATAATCATTATCATTTATATACTTGTTATGCTAACTTAGTTTTACAACAAGTGAGTTTCTAGTTGATCCAAGATGCAGTTGACTGAACATATCCAGTTGACTGATCAAGAGGATTAGTCGACTGATCCAAAGGGATAAGCACAGTGAAGATTTGGGATCTGACAAAAGAGGAAAGTTTAGTGACTGATAAGGCTTATCAGTCAATTGAATCATGTTGGTGCAATCATACCCTAAATGAGAAGTTTCAATAATTGATAATTATTTAAGTTTAGGTTATATGTTGGATTTAAATTAACTTACAAGTTTGTAGGGCAAATGAAGTCTAAGAAGGTCTAGTACTAGATTCTTGGCAAGAAGAAGTCCAAGAAGGTCTAGAACTGAATTCTTGGCAAAGATTATCTAAGCAGATCACGAGATCGGATACTAGAGTAGATGAAGACTCTCAGATAAGGAAGCTCCAGTCACAAAGTCTAAGAAACAGGAGGTTCATCTGACATGAGGTAATTAATTAAGATTGGAAATGTGTATGAGGGATTAGAGTTGAACACCCTAGTTTAGGTGTACCAATCGATTGGCAATTTATGCTAATCGATGGACAATCTAACTCAATTAGAAAGAAATAGTCTAATCGATCAATCAATCAATTAGCGCAATCGATTGTATAGTTCTCTTCGTGAATAGAAGCTTTCCAAATTGATTGACCAATCAATTATGAAGGAGCTAATCGATTGATGCAACTGATTTGGAATTCTCTTTGCGAATATAAGCTTTCCAAATTGATTGACCAATCGATTAAGAAGGAGCTAATCGATTGATGCAATCGATTTGGAATTATCTTTGTGAACAAAAGCTTTCCAAATTGATTGACTAATTGATTAGGAAGGATCTAATCGATTGATGCAATCGATTTAGAGTTCTCCTCGTGAATAGAAGCTTTTCAAATCAATTGATCAATCGATTAGAATCTTACCAATCAATTGGTGCAATCGATTGGTGTCGTTTACGACAAAAGAAGGTTTCCTAATTGATTCGGCTGGATCAATTAAGACTGCAAATAAATTGGGGGCTCTTATTAATCGATTCAAATTCAAAATGGAGTAATCTCAGCTATTCATCTAAAGTTAATGACCGTTCAACAAATAAGTCAGAAAATTTGTAATCTATTGGGAATTTTGCTAATCAATTAGTAGCGACGAAAAGCTAAATAAATGGCTAGATTTCGAAGCTTTAAAAAGGGGAGATTTGAGCACGAAGAAGATACACTGTTCCATTGTTATCATCTAGTGCCAAGCTCAGATCTTCAATCTTCAAGCAATCAAGAGAAGGAAAACAAAGTCAAAATTTATAATCATTCATTTCTTCCTCTCCTTTGTTGATATAGTCTTTTCAAAGCTTTGAAAGTTTGTTGTGAAAGGTTTCTCCACCTTCGGTGTTATTCTGAGAAGGAGAGTTTTGGTACCCCATGATAGTTTTGATGTGATCAACCAAGTTAGGTTAGCTCCTGTTGGTATTTAACCCCTGTGCCTAAGTATGCAGGAGCATAGGAAGTCGAGCGAGAGACGCAGTTAGCGAGAAGGACGGCACGGGAAAGAGTCAACGGACTCGGTGCGTCCGAGAGACGAGTGTTGCAGAAGAGTACACCGGTGGATGAGAAGGACACGCGCGACAGTCCGAGGGACGAGAAGCCGGGAGGAAGACTGCTCGAGGAGAAGACTGGAAATTGAGTTCGGGTGAGCCCTATTCTAGTTGGCCAAAATCACCCAAGCAAACGGAGCAATGGAAGAGCCAAAGGAGAAGTTTGGAGCTCGGTAGTAGCTACTGGAGGCACCTTCAATGGATTGAAGGCGCCCTCGTAGCCTTTTCGTGGAAGGTGTCTTCAAGCACTTGAAGGTGCCTTCAACCCTTCATGGAAGGTGCCTTCAATCACTTGAAGGCGCCTTCGACTGGACAAATTTTGCCGTTGGCAAAGGATAAAGCCATATCCTTTGGTGCCTCGCTGGAGGCACCTTCCAGCCTATTGGAGGTGCCTTCTAACCCAAGATGAGATTTTTTAGAGGCTATAAAAAGACCCCTGGACCTAGGAAATAGGATACAACATTTGTAACTAAATCCTCTTGAGCTCTGTTCTATAATTGAGTGTGTTAACTACTGTAAAGAGGTTTCTCCACCTGAAGAAGAGTTTAGTGCGCTTCCAACTTCCTTGGATTATCAACTTTCCCGATTGTAACCAAGTAACCCTTTTGTGACTCTTAGTTTTTTAGTCATTTATTTTGTTTATGCAAGTGTTGATTATTTTTAAGCTATAAAGATCGAGAAATGTTTGTTTAAATTTTCTAGGGCTATTCACCTCCCTCTAGCCGACCACCCAAGGGTCCAACAATTAGTATCAGAGCAAGATTCACTTCAGGAGGACTAACCGCTGAACAAAGTACACGAGATGGTTGAACCGAACATCTATCCACCGAAGTTTAAGACGGAGGGGGGGGGGGTTCGCGAGCTGGAAGAAAATGATGAAGATATTCTTAAAACTTATTTCGATTTGCTCTTAATAATGAAATTCGATTTTGTAGCACCTAAGGGCAAAGAAGAATATCAATGGATGAAGAAGGAGCAGGCCAACTTCGTGGCAAACGATAAAGCAGAGTTCCATCTACTGAGCATCTTATCGCCATAAGAAGTTAACCGGATCGGAGTCTACAAGTCTACCAAGGAGCTTTGGGAGAAATTCCTAGAACTACACGAAGGAATCTCAGAGGTGAAACTCGCAAGACAGGATCTTCTTAAAAACCATATTAGCAATATCAAACTAGAAGAAGGTGAAACCATTGCACACCTTCACTCAAAAATCAAGGAGCTCATCACTGAACTCATGAATCTTAGAGAAAAGGTAAGCAACCGAGATTCGCTAAGGTACGCGCTTAACGCATTTCTTAGAAATACTGAATGGACATCATTAGTAGATGCTTATTATATATCTAAGGATATAGAATTAACTACTTTAGAAGAATTATTTTCAACTTTTGAAGTCCATGAAATGAGATGTGCAGATTTGAAGGAGTTAAACCACAACATTGCCTTAAAGGCAAAAACAGATGAACGAGACATTGAATCTTCTCTCAACAATGATGAAACAATGCTCGTGGTAAGAAAATTTTAAAAATTATTTAAATCTAATGGATTTAATCAAGTGCAGAATAAAAGACGAAGAAGAAAAATAAGATGCTATCACTGTAATGAAGAAGAGCACGTGAAAGACAACTACTCTAAATTGAAGAGCAAGGACAAAAGACCAGTTCAAATGAAGCATCTAAACCTAAAGGAGACGTGGGATGAAACGTCGTCCGAATCAGAGATAGAAGCCCTTGCCAGACTTGCGCTAGTGGAAAGTCACCAAGAAGACGGAGACGACGCAAGCTCGTTCGAAATGAGCATCGAGAGCATCAATGAAGGGAGAGCGACATCAGAAGAAAGTAGTACCCTAGGGGGAGCTTTGGATCACGGGATCGATAAGGTAAGTCAAGTACGGTCTCTTCCTCCTGACAAGTTATTTCAGTTCATAAAACTGTTATCGAAAAGTTATTGTAAGTTAGAAAAAGGAAATAAGGAACTAAAATCAAACTTAACTAAATCTTGTCAATTAGAAGATTTTGATAAAATGAAGTTGGAAAATGATAAATTGAAAATAGAAATAGAAAATTAGAAAAATCATGCATGCTCACATATTATAAGATATAATAGTTTAAATTGACACTTTAGATATCACAAGGGCCAAATTAGAAAATTATCAAAGGAGTATATACCTAAGAAATTTTTAATTAACCCAGTAGGAAGGACATATATTTGTTGGTCGCTACTTGGAATTCCGTTCTGGTTCCCCTATACAAAAATTTGTACAAGCACAGAACTTTCCTAACAACCTGTATTCCTCATGAGTTAAACTTGAATTGGAAACGGAACTTAACATTTTCACTTCAATTTCAACTCATGTGTTCTTCAGTAGTTAAAACTTAGATATCAAACGATACTTAACATTATTAATCCAAGTTCATCCCATGTTACAGAAGTTGATTAAATATTTATTTCAAGGATTGGCTTCCAGGTTAAACCTGGCGAGACACTCGACCTTCTTGGGTATGGGATCATCCACCACTTCCTAGACAAAGTCTTTCAAAGAAATTGGATATTTAAACTTCTTACAGTAACCCTAGGTTTAACTACAGAGACCTTAATAGAAGCACAAGATCAAAACACTAAATCGAAACACAAAAATGAAATACGAAATCGCTAGCCTCTTGTGTTGGTATTTTAGGATCCATACAAAGAAAAACTAGTTTCGCTGTGGAATTAAGAACTAGTTATACCTTTCTTTGTAAACAAAGACCTCTTGATCTTCTGCTATATTCCTCTCCTCCTCTTGGACATCGTGAGGGCAACGATCTACCAAGATGAAATCCACCCGAACCACTTCTTCTCCTCCAAGAAATTTCGGCCACTAAGGAATGCTAAAATAGGAAACTTTCTTCTCTTCTTCTTCCTCTCAAGCAACCGGCCACCAAGTGCTCCTTCTTTTCTTTCAAGTTTTGGCCACCAAGAAGAGATGGGTGGCGGCCTTAGAAAGAAGAAAGGGAGAGAAGAAACAAGGTGTCGTTGGCCTTAGGAAGAAGAAAGGGAGAGAGGTCGGTCACCAAGGAAAAGACAGGAGAGAAATTGTAGAGATATGTATATATATTTTTTAAGGCACCCTCTACCTCTCTTTTATAATCCTTGGTCATGGCAAAAAAAGGAAAATTTAATAATAATTAAAATCTCTCTCTTTTAAATTTCCTATTGTGATGGCTATAAAAGGAAAGTTTTAAAATTAATCTCTCTCTTTTAAAGAATGTAGAAGGCTAAAAAAGAAAGATTAAAATTAAAACTTCTCTTTTAAATCATGGTTACAAAAAAGGAAAATTTTGTCAAAATTAAAATATCTCTTTTTAAACATTATAGATAACTACAAAAAAGGAAAGATTTTAATAAAATTAAAATATCTCTTTTAAACCTTTGTAGATAGCTATAAAAGGAAAGATTTTAAAATTTAAAACTCTATTTTAAAACCATGTGGATGGCTATAAAAGGAAAGATTTTTAACAAAAAATAAAATCTCTCCTTTTAATCCTATGTGGTCGGCCCCTTGCTTGGGCACCAAGCTTGGCCGACCACCTCTTGGGCTCCAAGTTAATGCTTGGCCGACCCCTTTACACCTAGCAAGGATGTGTTCGACCCATTACTTGGGTAAGAAGTGGACTTTGTGGATACAAAGCTTTATAGATGCTATAACAGGGACCGAGAGGAGAAATTAGTTTTGGTCTCCCGATGAGCTTGAGCTTCCTGTGTTCGACCCGAACACTCAATTCAAGTTCATCAATAATAACTCATACCACTAAAGAGTTATTATTGAACTACCGCACCAATCCCATATTACATTATGGGCTCTGATAACCATGATTTTACTTTATTATTTTCATTCATACAATCATGGTTTGATATAGTTTCATATATAGAACCCATATTTACACTGCATTTTTATACTTTGTGTTAATTTTGGACTTAATTGCAAATTAGTCTATTTTCATGGTATTTTGATGCTGATATTTGTTCATTATCTTGTAGGTATCAAAAGGGTCATGGACCCGATCAGATTAGGCTACATTTGGGTTCAGATTTAGGGTTAAACGAGGCGATCAAGCTCTGGATTGATTTGGATCGTCCATTGAAGTTTTAAGTAGATCTACACCATCCATTGAAGATCTGGACCATCTGACCTAATGCAGAGCAGATCTTATCCGTTGATGAAGATCCAGAGATTTTGATCCAGATCTGAGCTCATTCAACCGTTGATTAAGCCCGGATCGATTTGGACCGTTGGATCAGATGAGGAGAGGTTTAAAAACGTTGAGAAGCTACAGTGCTTTCCTGGACTCGGCTCGCGATTTTAGCTACAGTGTTCTTCTTCTCCGCCGCGATGCCGCAGTCTCCATTCCCACATTCCAGATCCGTGAGCTAATCTTCTTCGTCGCCGGCGATCTCCTAGCTTCTGGTGTTCATCGTCCGAGGTCAGGAAGCGGTCGAGGGTGTTTCCCAGTCCGTGAGCTCGAGATTCTGTTCCCCTTCCCGCGATCCAGGCAGAGGGTGTTTCCCATGCTCTGCGATTTCATCAGCCACCGGAGCTCGAAGGGTGTTTCTCAGAAGCTCCGGATTTCATTCCATCTTCATACCATTTGCTGAATTCGCACCGATCTGATCAATTGGCCGGATGAAGCAAATTTCCAGAGTTGAGCTCCTGTTCTTCGTGCGATGTGTGTGCAGCCGATTCGTGAGCCCGAAGGGCGGGTTCCAGAGGCAGTGAACGAGAAGATGCATTAGCTGGAAGTTCTGTTCTTCGTTGGTGGTCACCCGAAGGGTGTTTCTCAGAGGTGCTCTGTTTCTTGGCAGATTGAAGAAGTTTTGATTCGGGTTTGGATTTGTGGAATGTTAGGGTTTAGTTTTCATTGTCTTTATCTTTAATTTGTTCTCACATTTGCTCAGATCCTCAGATCTGATCCTTTATTTTGCTATCTTGATTAGTTTGAGTTTTTCTTATGCAATTCTATTTTGATTTTCTTACTTGGAACCCAGATCTGATAGTTTAGCTTTGTAATTTCATCTTTGTTTTGGTTAGTTTGCAATTTGGTACTGTGTTCTAAATTTTGCTGCACTTCTGCAATCCGAATCTTGATTAACTACTGGATTAGTTACTAACCGATTTGTGCTTTAAATTAGATGCTTGGATTAACATTAGTTTGATTAGTCAGGTTATTTGGTTAGCTAGTCTTAATTCTCTTCATTGGATCTATTATGGACTGTGAACTTGTTTAAGTGTTGAATGCTTGCCTTAAGTTTTGATTGTTACTTCTATCACTATTAATTTGTTTGAGCTTGATTGTTGGAGTTGGATATGGTTATGAAGAGTGGAAGATATAGTAGTTGAATAAATTGATTCGACTTTGCATAAGAAACAGAATTCAGTTGATATTCATTTGAAGAAAAATCAATTTGAATCAATTATAGAATTTTCACACATTAGCTAGTTACCTTGGAAAAACACGACTTGGGACTCCTTACTACACGCATTTTCTTTAGTTTAAATGAGTTCCAATCTTTATTAATTTGGAGTGCCTCGTGACATGCAAAAAGGCCTACACCAGGCTCCTTCTTATTATGAGTGTGTTAATCTCCTGTGTTTAAGATATTGAATGCCCATTAATTAAATAAGTTATTGACACTCATTTAATTAACATCTAGCTCCAAGAGTAGTACCACTCAACTTCATTGTCATGTCGGACTAGGTCCACCTACAGGGTTTATTTGACAATCCTTATGAGCTTCTCAAGGGGACATCATCAACCTAGATTACTGGGACACAGTTTCCTTCTATAATCAACACCACACCATATAAATAATATTATTTCTCAACTTATCGGGCCTATTGATCCAACTGAATAAATCTCACCCATTGATAAATTAAAGAAATAAATACTAAGTATACACTACAACAAAAACGCTCATAGACATCGGTTTTCCACCGGTGTCTATTTGATTTTCGACCGATGTCTATGAAGCCGATGTTAAAAGTCTGCCATTTTAGACATCGGGTTAAAACCGGTGTAGTATCACTTAACGACACCGGTCTTCGAATCGGTTATTAACCGGTGTAGTATCACTTAACGACACCGTTTCATCAACGGTGTAAAACCGATGTAATATTACTTTATAACACCGGTTTTACATCGGTGGAAAACCGATGTAATATGTATATATTTTAACAGCACAAATTTGGTTTTAAAACCGACAATAACAAAAAAAAAAAACACAAATATTCACAAATTGTACAAATATTCTTCATTCAATAATATCCATAAAATACACAAATATTCACAAATTATATAAATAATCTTCTTACAACAATATCCATAAAATACCCAAACATTCTTTTTACATCAAAAGCGATACATGTGACAACACAAGGGACACCATTGACGCAATACCTGAAGAACAAGTGATACACTGCATGCAAAATAGCCGAATAGCATAAGAGCAGAGCCTTTAAGCCAGGCATCGCCTTTCTCAGGACTTTCGAAATGAAGTTGGATCATAGGTGAAGTAACAAAGGCCCCCAACAAAATGACCTTTCCAAAATGTGAAGATCAGGGAACCAGTGATGCAGAAGATGGCCCCTGCAAGCTTGGCCCTCCCTCTTACAGTCTTCAAGTTGAGCATTTCCATCCTGAGCAAAAAAAGACCAAATATAGAATGATATTTGAATGAACTAAATTCACTGTAAAATTACTTGGAATTAATATTTGAATCAACCTCAGTACAATTGCCAATAAGAAAGTAAAAGCAGGAATGACATTGCCCAAGGCACTGGCAACAGTTGGAGAAATGAGATGGAGTCCAACGTAGTATACATTTTGCTGAATTGTTATACCCAACATAGCAAGAATGAATATTTTTAGCATGACACCAAATGAGAAGCTGGGTCTTCGATTCCTACAACCATGAGATGAGTTTAAAAACATTCAATTTGTATTCATATATCTTATTCTCAACAATTCTAATGAGACATGCTCCTTGAACCTTTCGAGCACATAAGCAAGAGGAGCCAAGATGAGCATGGCAATAAGGTGCCTGTACACTACGAAGACAAGTGCACTTAGTCCTTGTCCTAATGCAAGCTTGCCGAGGATGCTGGATCCAACATACGTGAACTGGGACACAATCATATAGAAGTATGGAGCACATGCTTTCACAGAGGCCATGATCTCCTCACCAAATTGTTTGTGACAATTTTTATTGTCCTTGGTTCTTTATAAAGGAAGAAAATCATATTGATTCTGTCAAACAAACAAGTCTAAGATAGACAAATGATTTGAAAGCTAGGAATAGAAAAAAGATGAGAGAAAAGCAGGCAAACAAGTGCCAACAAGCTACATCAGACTCCTCTAATTGTTGTATCATTTTCTCCAGCAAACAGACAAATAAATCATCTTGTCGACAAGATGAAGACGACTAGGGAGAAAAGCAGGCAAACAAGTGCACTTTATTCTCGTCGACTAGGGTTTCTGGAATTGAACAAGAAGAAGAAACCAGGAATACCTTTGCTATCAATCTCGTCGACATGGCTCTCCTGACCTTTGATTTTGATGCTGAACCATTTTTTGATGAAGGCCTTAGACCATGATGAGATTATACTATGTATAGCCAGCCGTGGTTATATTTCTTCAAATTTATTAACATATAAAGCAGTGGTATTCAAATTGTTCACACATGATATCTTCTATCCAGCCCTGCTAGACACGCAAGTCATATATAAAAATTCAAAGAAGATAAAAATTGTTCACACACGCAAGTCATATCTCCTCATGAAGTTCTAATCTGGAAAGGTCTGGCTCCCTGGATTCAACTACCATTTTCCAGATTTTTCCACTTCGTGAAACCAGAGGGAACTTGGACAACAATATGCAAAAATTGAAAAGGAAGTTATGAAAAACAATATCAAGATATGTCCGCAGAGCCAGTTTAAGAATGTATACCTTGTGAAATAGGAACGATTGGCCATCCACATAAATAGTTACATCCCCAGCAACGTCCGAGAATATCCTACACAAAACAAAACGACATTTCTTTATAGAGGAAACGCAGCGATGTCACAATTCTAAAGATGCTAAGAACGATACCAAGTCATCAGACTGGCTATTCTCTTTGTCATTGAAATTAAAGAAAGAAAGGCAAAACTACAGGATAATCTCAAGAAACCATCAAGAACCATAAAGATTTGAAGCGAGAAGAAGAGACAAGTTTCAGGAAAAAAAAAAGAAGAGGTTTTCATGAAAAGATCATTTGCAATAGATGTCCTTCAAAACCAATTAAACGATCCATATATAGTAGGAGATAGAGCTAGCGTAAAATGATCCATATAGTCGACCACACCTAGGGATAAGGTTTGGTTGTTGTTGTAAGGTGTAAAAGTGCACCATACTAGCTTTAGTCTTGCATGTCATGCACGCTAAACTTTCCAAACCTACTTGTCGCGCCAACTCAAGACTAGATTAACCTAACCCAGCCCATTCATTTATAAGCCGACGTGATATTAGGCATGGAATGCGGGCTGGCCACATCTCGCTCAGCCCATGCCCATTGCCACTTCTAGGGATTGGCACTTAAAACAATAATGACATTGAAGGTAATTTCTACCAATTAAAAGATTTATGCTAGTGGATTAATAAAAAAGTATGACAACAATCTCTACTCGTTATTTCAACAGAAATTTGTCATAATATTGGATGGATAAATGACTGCCTTCTACTACAAGTTGGCAAGCTAATGTTATGTTCATGTACGGAAGACATAGCATGTGGAAGAGTTTTTTTCAAAGTTGCCTCAACTACAGCTTGTTGAATGTTCTGTCTACCAATATAGTTTAGAAGAATATTTTCTGGAACTTTCTTTCCCTGCCGAAAGCCAGGAACCTGTATGAATAAGGTTTTTTATCAGGAATTGCATGGCATCACAACATACTACTTCAATAATGAGTATTCAAGAAGAAAAGGTAGATAAAGGAATTAGAATCTAGTACTAGAGACAGAAGGTAGAAAAAGAGAAGAAGCTTCCAGTGACATTTAAAAGGCCATTTTTACTTAGCTTGGTCTTCCCTCAACTTTAGTTCAGCATAGAAATGACTAAACCCCAGTACAAGCAATTCCAATCATGCTTTAAGTGGAAATAAGTAAATAACAAGTACTGGAAAACATAACTGTCAACAAACTTGGATCGGATGAAAAGATAAAAGGGGAGAACAATATTGAATTCCTTGACATTCCAAAGAAAGAAAGAAGAAATATAGATTAGTATATGTCAGAGCCCAGAGGGCTTAGTAAAAGTTAGGTAGCATATTCAAATTTTTCTGATTACTATAGAGTGATAATGATCAAAACAGAAAATGGAAAATAATTTAAGTACAAAATTATCCTACAGATGAATTCCTATTCATCCTGTAACAGTAATAGACCCCTTAAATGACTGCATACTGAAAATAATACCTTTGCCTTCTTAGAAAATTCATCTAAGACTTCTCCGTAACATTCTTGGCTTATTGCTGGAGGAACTTCTACGCTTAACCTAATCTGCAAATAAGATGAGCTATCAGGGAATTGACATAACCATACTTCCTGGACAAATTGATTCTCGTGAACTTGTAGGACTAATAATCGATTGAATGCACTCAGGCAAGGGGAAGAGAGATAGCAAGAAAGCTATAGCCTTGAAGCAAGATTGCCTCTTCATTTCAATTGCCAGATGAAGAAACAAACATATTTCCAAATTATACAAGAAGATAGGTAGAAAGTAAGAAAATTATAGCCTTGAAGCAAGACTACCACTTCCACTTGACTATCAGATCAATTAGAAGTAAAAACGATTTAGAAGGTAGAAAAAGGAAAGGTACAGACAGTGGAGTGAGGCCCTTTGGTCTCCGTCACAATGAGGTTGGCTGGCAACCTATCTTTCGTCTTCTGAGCAGCGGAGACACTAACTTGGGCACGGAAAGGCCCCGGGTTTCGCGAGGGAGGTGAGTGAAGGCGCGGGAGGGAAGAGGTGGCGAAAGACAAAGGTTTGGGGAGGGAGATGGGGATAGCAAAGGACAGATTGCAGGAGCGCGAGGAAGAGAGGATGGGCGGGGCGAAATGCCAACTATCTCCATCTCCAAATGCTCCAGATCCTTCCACCGCCGCACCAGCTCCGGGATTCGAAGGTCGTCCTCCAGCATCAGGTTGTCTGGCAAAGCCAGCGCCTTCAATCTCAGGTATCTGCGCTAATAATCGATGAGCAAATTCGTCGAACAGGTAGTGAGCGATGAGGGCGACGAAACCAGACGGAGGCGTAGACTCACTTGACAGAGGCATAGGCGAGGTCGTGGATGGAGACGGCAGAGGAAAGGGGGAAGGCGAGTTGGTCGACGACGCCGCGGGAGCAGTGGAGGGCGAAACGGAGGAAGGCGGAGAAGGAGAGGGGGGAGTGGAGGCAGTAGCGGAGCGCAAAGGCGCGGGAGAAAGGTCTCCAGGGCGTGAAATCGAGGGAGCGGAAGTTGAGACGGCGCCAGCAGCTAGGGTCGAGGGAGGCGCGGTACCAGGACTTGCAGACGAAGGGGACGGCGACGGCGAGATCTCCGAGGGCGAGGCGGCGGAAGGGGAAGAGGGAGATGAGGCTGAGGTTTAGGTTTAGGCTGAGAGAAGGGGCACGATATTGGTTTAGGTTTGGAGGGAATTTTGTGAAGTGTTGTAAATTTTGGCCGGTGAAAAAATTAAATTATTATTTTTTGTTCATTAACACCGGGTTTTAAAAACCGCTGTTAAAACCGGTGTCTATTAACAAAAAAAAAGGCGCTCATAGACACCAGCTAAAAAACCGATGTCTATGAGCGAAAATCTGCGCTCATAGACACCAGTTTTTAGAAAAATCGGTATAAAATACTCAAAGACATCGGTTTTTGCTTAAAACCGTTGTTGTTCCACCGATGTCTATGAGGGTTTTTCTTGTAGTGATATGTGCTTGTTATTATATCGGAATTAAGAGCACACACTTCCATAATAACAGAAGTCTTGTTCTTTTATGCAGTCAGTATAAAAAGAACAACCTCAAATGGTCCTGCTCAATACACTCATAGTGTACTAGTGTAATTTTATAGTCAAGATAAACTAATACCAAATTACACTACGACCGTTCCAATGGTTTATCCCTATCCATCTTGGTCGTGAGCTACTATTAATAATTTATAAGGAACTGATAACATGATCTTCTGTGTGACATCACACACAATGTTATCTAAAATATAAATTAAATGAACAACTACATTTAACATAAATGCAGACATTTGACCAATGTGATTTTCATTTCAAAATAAATGTTTATACAAAAAACTAGGCTTTTAGTATACATCCTAACAATATTGGGTTCCAAAATCATATTTGGATTAAATTTTAAGATCAGGGCTTTCAGAGAGAAAATTAAATATTTAACTTCTTTAAGAGGTTTCGTCTAGAAAGTGGTTGTTGTTCCAATAACCAAGAAGGCCTAGTGCCTTGCCATAGCCTGGAAGCTAATTAATGAAAAGAATATTTAATTGACTATCTGTTAAGCATTTAAATTAACTAATACTTTCAATGTTTATCAAAAATTCTATCAGAAATTATTTAGAATTTTTTTAATTTCATCACTTATATATTTTTTTTAATAGTTAAATTTTTTTTTCAAAGTGTTTCTTTTGACTCGAATTTTTGGGCTTACACTTTAATATTTTTTTGAAAATTTTTCCTTAGACTTTTAGATACCCCATTTTTAATATGATCAAAAGGAGTAGTTAAGATCTCAATTTTTTTTTACTTGCAAATTTTTACTTGCAAAAATTAAAACTATTTTTGTTTGTGGTTTACCCTAACTTAACTTGGGTTTGATCACATAAAAAAGGAAGATATTGTTAGTACCCCGTGATAGTTTTGATGTGATTAATCAAGTCAGGTTAGTCTTGTTAGCATTTAACCCCT
Organism: Zingiber officinale; assembly: GCF_018446385.1. Lineage (NCBI taxonomy): Eukaryota > Viridiplantae > Streptophyta > Magnoliopsida > Zingiberales > Zingiberaceae > Zingiber > Zingiber officinale. Next base: position 51,475,672 of record NC_056001.1, on the reverse strand, counting down.
GTGTCTAAGTATGCAGGAGCTTAGGAGCATAGGAAGTCGAGCGAGAGACGCAGCTAGCGAGAAGGACGACATAGTAGAGAGTCAACGGGCTCGGTGCATCCGAGGGACGAGGTGCTGCGGAAGAGTACACTGACGGACAAGAATGACGCATGCAGCAGTCTGAGGGATGAGAAATTGGGAGGAAGACTGCTCGAGGAGAAGGTCAGAAATTGGGTTCGGGTGAGCCATATTCTAGTTGGCCAAAATCACCCAAGTGAGCGAAGTAGCGGAAGAACCAAAAGAGAAGTTTGGAGCTCAGTAGTAGCTACTGGAGGCGCCTTCAATGGATTGAAGGTACCCTCATAGCCTTCTAGTGGAAGGCGCCTTCAAGCACTTGAAGGCGCCTTCAACCCTTCATGGAAGGCGCCTTCAATCACTTGAAAGCGCCTTTGACTGGGCAAATTTTGTCGTTGGCAAAGGATAAAGCCTTATCCTTTATTGCCTCACTAGAGGTGCCTTCCAGCCTGTTGGAGGCGCCTTCCAACCCAGGATAAGATTTTTCAGAGTATATAAAAAGACCCCTAGACCTAGGAAATAGAACACAACACTTGTAACTGAATACTCTTGAGTTCTGTTATGTAATTAATTGTGTTAACTGCTGTAAAGAGGCTTCTCCACCTAAAGGAGAGTTTAGTGCGCTTCCAACTTCCTTGGATTAGCAACGCCCCCGGTTGTAACCAAGTAACCCTTTCGTGACTCTTATTTTTTTAGTCATTTATTTTGTTTATGCAAGTGTTGATTATTTTTAAGCTATAAAGATCGAGAAAGGTTTGTTTAAATTTTGCAGGGTTATCCACCCCCTCTAGCCAGCTGCCCAAGGGTCCGATAGAGAGTTCATAGTGAAATTTGTGATTGCTGGCATGAACCCTTGGATTAGTCACCTCAAGGAGGTGAAGACCAAGTAAATCAAATGTGTTAGCATTAGTGTGTTTTAAGTTTCAAGTACCCGCTGCAAAGAAGAATCAAAGAGAGTTATTCATCCCCCTCTAGCTCTACCGGTCCTAACAAATAGTATTAGAGCAAAGTTGCTTTGAAGGACTTGCATCCAAAGAACAAAAATTTTAAACTGAAAAGATGTCTTTGAAAGAGGGTCATAGTACTACTTGACCATCCTATTATGAAGGAAGCAACTTTGCCTATTAGAAGAGTTGCATGAAGAACTATCTCATAACTGAAATCGACAATTGGTTCTCTGTAATCGAGGGTTTCATGGTGCCAACTCAAGATGGAAAAAATTCTGAAATCTTCAAAATGGTCCACTAAATAAAAGTGGAAAGCACAAGTAAATGCTAAGGCTACTGTAACCCTTCAATACAGGCTGAGTTTGGAACAACTAAATAAGGTTGGTCCATTGAAAAGTGCCAAGGAGTTGTGGGACAAGCTTATTGAACTAGATGAAGGCACAAAGGACTCAAGAATCGCAAAGAGGGATCTTCTCATAAATTAAATGTGAAATTTCATCATGAAGAAAGGAGAAATGGTAAGCCAACTACATGGGAAGTTTAAGGAACTTTTAAATGGTCTCCATTTGGTTGGAGAAAGTGTGGAGAACCGAGATCTCATAAGGTATGCGCTAAAATCCTTCCCAAGGAACTCATTATGGTCATCAATAGTTAATACTTATAATGTTTCAAGGGATTTTTCAATTGTTAAACTAGATGAATTATTTTATAAACTATAATTACATGAACAAGCTAATGCAAGCCATAAGGAGAAATGTATATCTTTGGTTGCAAGTGAAAAGAACAATAAGAAAAATAAAGAAGTGAAGAAGGAGAAGAAGGAAGAGTCCTCTTCCGAATTTGAACAAGAGAGTGACAGCGACGAGGAGCTATCATCAAGTGAGATGACAAACTTTGTTTGAAAAATGATGAGACGCTCTAAGTGGTTCAACAAGAAGAATGTTAAGAAGATCTCTAATGACAACAAAAGAAGAGGTAAACCTCCGATGAATTCAAAGTCTAAAACTGATGTGGTTTGTTATGAGTGCAATAGGAAAGGACACATCAGATCTGAATGTCCAAAATTGAAGAAGCAAGAGGAGAAACTTAAGAACAAGAAGGCCTTGAAAGCCCACATGGGATGACTCCTCTTCAAGTTGATCATCAGATGAAGATGAAGGAAAAAACACAAGGCACTTGGCACTCATGGCGCTAAGCAATGAGGAGAGTAGTGAAGACGAAGATAACCGAAGTGAGGATGTTGAATTCTCAAGTGAGTCATCATCTAGTGATGACGAGGTAACTTCTCCCAAACTTGATAAGATGTATGCTATTACATATTTAACAAATGCTTTGTCAAAATGAAAAATTAAGGTTAGGAAATTGCAAAATGGATTGAAGTCATTTAGCAATGAAAAGTATCATGTGAGACTTGCATGCATTATGAAAATGTTGCTAATCAATTTGATGAACTCAAGAATGAAAATGCATCCATGAAATTACAAGTAGATGATCTTAGAAGTACATTGGAAAAGTTTACTTTAAGATCTAAATATTTAGACATGATTTTAGGAGCTCAAAGGATGATTTATAACAAAGTAGGATTAGAGTACAAACCAAAGCTTAAAGAAGTTAAATTCATGTTCCTAATTAGTATAAATCATGTTTCAAAAGTTAGAACTATGCAAGCTTGGGTACCAAAGCAATATGTTATTGATGCTACCAAACTCAACATTTGAGTACCAAAACATTTAGTTCATCGTATTTTAATAGGCATGCACCGAGGGGGAGCATCCAACAATATGATTTATAGATAGCAAATATTCTAGGCACATAATGGGGGACTTATCAGAGTTCACAATACTTAAAAATAAAAATAAAGGTACTATCTCTTTTGATAGTAATGGTGAATTAAAGGTTATAGGAATAAGAGACATTCAAATTTATGAACAATTTGTGATTAAAAATATCTTGTTAGTGAGAGACATGACTTTCAATGTTTTAAGTGTTAGTCAACTATGTGATTTGAGATATAGAGTTATGTTTAACTCATTTCATTGTCAAATCAAACATAGTGAACTAAGCACTACCATGCTTATTGGAAATAGAAAGGAAAACATTTATCAAGTTGAATTATTTGGTGCTACTAATGTATTTGCTAAGTGTTTCATATCTAAAGAAGAAGAAATTAACTTGACTTTGACACCGGAGACTTACTCATACCAACATAAGAAACATCAAAAGGTTATCAAAGAAAGAGTTGATGTAAGGATGGTCAAAGTTGAAGTTGCAAAAGGACAAATTGTGTGATGCATGTCAAATGGGTAAGCAAATCAAAGCTACCCACAAAGGTAAAACTATTGTGAGTACATCTATCGCATTAGAACTACTACACATGGATTTGTTTGATAGTAGTAAGCATGTTTTCTTGAATGGTAGTAGATATTGCTTAATTGTGATAGATGATTTTGTGTTTTTCTTGAAACATCATAATCATACCTTAGAAACATTGATTGCTTTTTATAGAATAGTAGAAAATGAGAAAAATATAAAAATAAATCAATTAAAAAGTGATTGTAGAGGTGAGTTTGAAAATGAGATATTTATAAATTTTTGCTCACAAAATGGATATAAACATGAGTTTTCAACTCCTAGAACTCCTCAACAAAATGGAGTTGTTGAAAGAAAAAATATAGTTTTACAAGAGGCCGCTAGGAGCATGTTGAATGAATATTCACTTCATAGTTACCTATGGGCCGAAGCAATAAATACAACATGCTATATGCAAAATCGAACTCTAATATATAAGTTTTTGAACAAAACACCATATGAGTTATAGTTTGAAAAACCACCTACAATTACACATCTTAGAGTGTTTGGATGTAAAATATACATCTTAAATATCAAAGATCACTTATGAAAATTCTCCTCTAAAGCGGATAAGGATATGCTTGTAGAATACTCTAATCACAGCAAAGCCTGTAGAGTTTACAATAAGATATATAAAATAGCTGAAGAATCTCTAAATGTTGTGTTTAAAAAAAATCCAACTTCAAATCCTAATAAAACAATCGAGGTTAAATTATAATTTGAATTAGACAAATTAACATTAAATGAGAAAAATGATAATAGGGAAGAAAATCAAGAGAGTGAGAGTGAAAGAGTAGAAGAGTTACCACTTGAGCATGTGATAATCACCACAACTTAAGAACCAAAATCCACTGGAACAAATGCAAATCATCCCTTAGATCAAGTAGTGGGAGATATTACACAAGGTGTAAGAACTAGATCATACTTTTGAAATGAGGGGAGTTAAATAGCCATAATTTCCAAAATTGAACTAAAATCTATTGATGATGTCTTGCTTGATTCAGATTGAATTTTAGTAATGCAAGATGAATTATTTCAATTTGAGAGAAGACAAGTCTAGGATTTAGTTCCTAGATTCAAAGAAAAATTAATTATTAATACAAAGTTGATTTTTTGGAACAAACTTGATGATAAGGGAGTGGTTGTGAGAAACAAAGCTAGATTGCTTGCTAGAGGCTTTAATCAAGTAGAAGGGTTAGATTATGATGAAACATATGCACTCATAACTCGATTGGAGTCCATTAGGATTATGTTGGCATTTGCTGCTCACAGAGGTTTTAAGTTGTATCAAATGTATGTGAAGTCGATATTTTTAAATGGTTTCATTAAAGAAGAAGTCTACATTGAGAAAACATCGGGGTTTGAAAATTTAGATTTTTCAAACGACATGTGTAAACTTAAAAAGACCTTGTATGGGTTAAAATAAGCACCTCATGCTTGGTATGAATGATTATCTACATTTTTAGTGTCAAAAGGATTTCATAGAGGACAAATCGATCCTACTTTATTTCTGAAAAATAGTGGGGAGGATATTTTTGTGGCTCAAGTTTATGTAGATGAATTATTTGTGGTTCTACAAACAAAAACTATTTAAATGAGTTCATAAATCACATGGAGAGTGAATTTGAAATGAATTTGGTTGGTAAATTGGCATTCTTTCTAGAACTACAAATTAAGCAAACTAAAGAAGGAATATACATTCATCAATCTAAATATACTAAACAAATCATCAAGAAATTTGGAATGGACAATGCTAAAGAAATAACTACTATGGCCACTAACACAAAGCTAGATAGTGATCTTGACGGTAAAGAAGTTGACCCAAAGTTGTTTCATAGTATTATAGGTAACCTCCTTTGTCTCACAGCTAGTAGACTTGATATATTGTTTATCATGGGTATATGTACAAGATATGGTGCAAAGGAGTCACATTTATATGTCGTCAAGCGAATTTTTCGATATCTTAAGGGCACTAAAAATGTAGGTCTTTGGTATCCTAGAATCGAAACTTTTGATCTTATAGGGTACTCTAATTCCAATTATACTAGGTGTAAATTGGATCGAAAAAGTACTAGTGATAGTTATCAATTGTTAGGATCTTCTTTAGTTAATCTGTCAAGTAGAAAATAATATTGTGTAGTATTCTCTACAACTGAAGTTGAATACATAGCTATAGGAGAGTGTGTCTCAATTATTATAGATGACTCATACTTTGGAGGACTATAAATTCATCTATAAAACTATACAAGTCTTTTGTAATAATGTGAGTACTATAAATTTAACCAAAAATCTAGTTCACCATTTAAGAACAAAGCACATTGAGGTAAAATATTATTTTATTCGAGATCATATGACTAGAGGCGATATTATTCTTAGTTATGTTGACTCAAAATCTAATTTGGCCGATATTTTCACTAAATCACTTTTCGAAGTTGAATTTAGATATTTACAAAGGGAATTTAGAATGAGTTTTGTTAATTAAACAACCTTTCATGATCACTTCAAGGATGAAGCACAATACGTAATGGCCAGGGGTCGATTCTCAGGAACTGACGACCTGGGGTTTACCCCGCCATGCGCCTATGGCCTGTGTACCTGCATGAACCTCCCTCCATATCCGTGGGGCCGGCACTAGGGGGGCCGCTAAGGTAGCGGATCTACCTTTTTTCAAGGATGAAGCACAATAAAACTAATTTACCTTAAAATGCATCTCACAAGAACATAGGTTTTACCTTGTTTGTTTTTAATTTATCTAGATGAGAGTGATATGCTAGGAATAATCCTCTTGATCATAATGCTTGTTATGATGTATTACTTTGAGCAAGAGAGTTGAAATCTTTTATAAATCATTGACGTGTTCAATCATGGGGAAAGTAAGTGTACAAGTCATATGCATTTAATTAGCTTAATGATAATGGTTGGAAATTGTATTTTGAAAATTATTTCAAAATTATTTTGAAAAATCTTGGTAAAGTCTATCATTTGATAGGAGTCACCATTGATTAATTAGATACAAAGTAGAGTGAAACATTAAAGTTTTCAATGATTTCTAATTTTATATCAATCTTTGAAAATGGGATGTATTTTTATAGAAAATTATTTTTTTCTGATAGTATATGACATAAGTAATGTCTACATAAATTTCATAATTTTTTGATAATCGTAGAATTATTTATAATTTTCAAAATCTTAGTTTGAAATTGAAATCAAGAAATTCATATATGGTAATCGATTGGATCATCAATCGACAGGGGCAATCGATTGGTAATGAATTTCCACAAGCAGAAACTCATGGAATCGATCAAGTGATCGATTAAGAACTAGGGCAAATCGATTAGGCTAATAAATTACTGCTTATCAATCGATTGAATCAATTGATTGGTAATGATCATTGTGCGACGTATAATCTCATTTTAATCGATTACAATGATCTATTTGTTAGACCAATAGATTGGTCTAATCAATTACGAGTCATCATTTCGCGCACAGAAAAACTTGTTGAATCAATCAACCGATCGCGCTTAAGACCATACCAATCGATTGGTATTTATTTACTTGCACCCAAAATTTAATCAAAATCGATCAGCCAATTGATTAAACCCCATCTAATCGATTGGTGTAACTTGTTAATTGATTAGGAGGTTTGTTTTAAAACTTGTGCCCTAACTAATCGATTCATTCACTCTTTTGCTTTCCTATTTCTCCCGAGCCCTAGACCTTCGAACTTTTCCCCATGATCGCCGTGCTCGTTGTCTTTCATCTCCAACGTCTCTTCAGCAGTGCCTATGTCATTTAGGTCACTCCAGTAAGCTCTAGGCTCCTCTCCTCTCGTGTTCTTGATTTTCCCATCCAACCTCCCGATTATAGCTTCTCATTGTCCTCAAACATAGGTGTCTTTTGATGCCGGTGTGTTTTTAATGACTATTTTCTCCTTCGGTGAACTTGTGTCGACTAGTCTTTCTCTCTTATCCATTCACCCTGCTGGGCAACCAATGCTACCAAGGTAAAACACTAAACCCTAGCTTTCATTCAGTTAGTTAAGTCCTCATGTTAAAATTTGCTAATCGGTTTGCTTGTTGCATCTCATTCATGCATCATTCTATCATATTGCTATTATTTCTCATGCATTATTGGTGCATTCATTCTTCACCCTACGAAGAAGGAAAAGTAGGTCGAGTACGGTGAGGGTTCATCCTGCCACTATTAACCACCCACGGGCTCTCGCTTTCCAAATGTCATTATACAGCATACATTCAACTCGAAAAAGTTCAAACTCATTTTGGCTGGGTCAATTGACCTTGCATTCTTTTGTCATCATTGTGACAATGTAGTTCGGATCATTACCCATTATTAGTTGAAAAAGCTTGTTTATTATGAACATCATATCAATGAAACATTAGTAGTTGAATTCTACAATAATTTGCATACTGATGTTACTTGACATATCGAACAATATAGACTTTTCTCCCATAATTCTTCAAGAGTTTCTACATTGTTGTCCATCGATGGATACTCTTATTTTCTATCCCACATTACCAAATCTACTGCCTCCACCTTTTGACCATCTCTTTTTATCTTTTATGTATGAACACTTCTACCAACGACCTCGTTTGGACGACCCTAGTGTTTCGATCATTAATTTTTTGGCACTTGAGATATCAACGATAGACAATACTTTGTTCAAAGTTGTTGTCAATTGCCTTTTACCTATTATGAATGACACACTAGTTGTTATTCGACCCTCTCACCTTTTCATGTTATATGCTTTCCGTCATTCTCTTGACATTAACATAGCATTAAACATTTTTCACTACATCACTCATTTTGTCATGCCTGCCCATGGTACTGTTTATATGACATTTAAACATATCATCACGAAATGGTTAGCATCTTTGGGCATAGATGTCTCGCGTGGCAAGCTGCAGCAGATGATAAAGAAGTATTCGAGAGTCTCTCGGCTCGATCTTTCTCATTGGCTGGCATTGAGACCGACGGGGATACCGTGAGATGGATTGATGATCATCACTTGGGTGAGGGGTCGTGACTATGAGCTATGGGGCATGAACTAGCTTGGGATTTGACGACAGCAAATCAAGATGATGATGCTACCGATGACGTGTATGGAGATAATGATGATCTTCGATTTCATGTTCTTGTGCAGTTGTGCTCGAGGAGACTATGGACACATGCTTCGAGGAGGTGCATATGGATCACACTCTTGTTATGATTGAGGTGCACACGAAACTTGTGACCATTGGACGCCGACAAATTGATTTGTAGACGAGCATTGTTTCTTTGACTGATCTAGTGCGCTCGTGGACGTCGGGCCATCCTCCTCCTCATCATCCAGCAAGTGTTATCCCTCCTATTGTCAACACTCCTCCGAGTGTTGCTAACCCTCCAGTGGATATTGATCCTGCTGATGATTATATTGTTGACTTTTATGTCCCTCTTTGACACATGCAATTCACTCTCTTTGAATGAATGTTTGTTTTGTGTTTATATGACTTGTTCTTTTATTGGTTGTACTGTAGTTACCATTTTTGTGTGATATAAGTCATTTTTATGGATTGATGTTGTGACGAAGGTGTCCTTCGTCATATTATTCCATTACTGATTGTTTGCTTGCATTATATGTAGAGGTGTACCCTATCATTTCATTAGTTTAGGGGAGTGCCCTTGTCTTGTTTATGTTTATGTTTCTATATGTTTTAGGGGCGTGTCAATTTATCTTGGATGCATATATTGAGGGGGAGTTCATTATCATTATTGTCTTCCTTTGTATTAATTTCATTTTGATGTTTGGTAAAGAGGGAGACTTAATGCATTTAAGTTTAGGGTTCTTATGACATAATCTTTTCATGCTTGTTGATTAACTTCATGTTGATTGCAATTCTTATGCATATATATCATACATCTTGATAATATTATAATATGTTGGAAATTAGCCTAAACTTAATAAATTGTCAAATATCAAAAAGGAGGAGATTGTTGGTACAATCATGCCCTAGATGAGAAGTTTCAATGATTGACAATTATTTGAGTTTAAGTTAATATGTTGTATTTAAGTTGAGTTACAAGTTTGCAGGACAAATAAAGTCCAAGAAGGTTGAGTACCATATTTTGGTAAGAAGAAGTCCTTGTAAGTCGGAAGACTGGATGCAAGGTAAAAAAATTCCAAGAAGGTCGAGGACCAGATTCTTGGCAAAGGTTACCCGAGCAGATTGCGAGATCAGATGCTAGGGTAAATGAAGACCCGAAGATAAGGAAGCTCCAGACACAAAGTCCATGGAATAGAAGGTTCATCTGGCATGGGGTAATTGCTTTCGATTGGAAATGTGTTCTAGAGATTAGGGTTGAAAAACCCTAGTTTAGGTGCACCAATTGATTGGCAATTTATGATAATCGATGGGCAATATATCTAACTCGAGTAGAAAGAAGTAGTCTAATCGATCAACCAATCAATTAGGAATTGCCTAATTGATTGGTGCAATCAATTAGGAATTGCCTAATTGATTGGTGCAATCAATTGAATTGATTATAAAGTTCTCTTCACGAACAGAAACTTTCCAAATCGATGACCAATCGATTAGGAATGAGCTAATCGATTGATGCAATCAAGTTGGAATTCTCTTTGTGAACAGATGCTTTCCAAATCGATCGACCCATCTCTTAGGAAGGAGACAATCGACTGATACAATCAATTTGGAATTCTCTTTGTGAATATAAGCTTTCCAAATCGATTGCCAATCGATTAAGAAGGATCTAATCATTTGATGCAATCGATTTGGAGTTCTCCTAGCGAAAAGAAACTTTCCAAATCGATTGATCAATCGATTAGGATCTTACCAATCAATTGGTATGCTACATCAAATCAAGTCATTTCTATATGGTAATTTTGAAATGAAAGATCTTGGTGAAACATCCTTTGTTTTGAAGGCGCTGGAATTCAGTTCAGCTTAAATTTCCCTGCACAAAAATTGTACAAGTACAGAACTTTTCCTAGCAACCCGCATGTTCGATCAGACATGTGTTTAATCAATCAAGCAAGTTCTTGATGGATCAAAGCACACCTTGATCGAAGTACAAGATCGCTAGCCTCTTGTGTTGGTATTCCAAAAAATAATATAAAGAAAACTAACTAATTACGCAGCGGAATTAAGAACTAGTTGTACCTTTTCTTTGTAGCTAAAGACCTCTTGATCTTCTGACGTATTCCTCTCCTCTTCTTTGACGTCGTGTGGGCGACGATCTACCAAGACAACACCACCCTCCTTCTCTTCTCGCTTTCCAAACCGACGGCTACAAAAGGAGGCTCTAGGATGGGACACCTTCTAATCTTTTTCCTTCTTCTTTCCTCTTCTTCTTTTTCTTCTTGCCGCTGGCCACCAATGGATTGCTAAGAAGGGGCGCCTGCCCTAGTTAGGAGAGGAAGGGGGAAAGGGGCGCCAACCCTAAGCAAGGAGGAGGGGGAAAGGGGCGCCGACCCTAGAGGGAGAGAGAGGTGCCGCCGACCACAAGCAAGGGAAAAGAGAATTAGGAAAATTATAAAGTTAGATTTTTGGGGCCACCGCCTACTCCTTTTTATAGGCTTGTCGTCGGTTACAAAGAAATAAAAAATAACAGAATTTTGTTTAAAAAAAATCTAAACCAAACTATGTTAAACCAAACCAAGTTTAACCAAACCAAGTTAAGTTAAACCAAACCAAGTTAAGTTAAACTAAACCAAGTTGTGGATGGGTGGATGCGAGGCTTTATATGGAGGCTACAATAGGGACCTAGAGGAAGAATTGGTTTAGACCTCCTGATGGGCTTAGGCTTCCTGTGTTCGGCACGAACACCTAACCCAAATCCATCAATAATAACTCATACCACTAAAGGGTTATTATTGAACTACCGCACCAATCTCATATTACAATATGAGATCCTTCTTATCATGAGTGCGTTAATCTCTCTGTGTTTAAGATATCGTATGTCGTTAATTAATTGAGTTTCTAACAACCCAATTAATTAACATCTGATTCCAAGAGTAGTACCACTCAACTTTATTACATGCCAGACTAAGTCCACCTGTAGGGTTTACATAATAATCCTTATGAGCTCCTCAAAGGGACATCATCAACCTAAATAATTAGGACACAATTTCCTTCTATAATCAACAACACACCATATAAACAGTACTATTTCCCAACTCATCGGACCTATTGATTTAACGAATAAATCTCACCCATTGATAAGTTAAAGAAATAAATACTAAGTATACGTGCATATTGTTATATAGGGATTAAGAGGACACACATCTATAATAATAGAGGGTTTATTCTTTTATGTAGTCAGTATAAATCGAACAACCTCAAATTGTCCTGCTCAATACACACATAGTGTACTAGTATAATTTTATAGTCAAGACAAACTAATACCAAATTACACTACAACCGTTCTAATGGTTTGTCCCAATCCATCTTGGTTGTGAGCTACTATTTATAATTTATAAGGAACCGATAACATGATCTACTGTGTGGCACTACATACCATGTTATCAACAATATAAATTAAATAGACAACTACATTGACATATATATAAATGCAGACATTTGACCAAAGTGATTCTCATTTCAAAATATTTCAAAACAGATGTTCATACAAAAGTTAGACTTATATTGAATGTTTTGACTAGTAGCACTTCTACTATGGAGGCAGAGTTGGTAGCATGCTATGAAGCATCTAATCATGAGATTTGACTACATAACTTCATCACAACATTACAGATCGTTGATGGCATTGACAGACCACTGAGTATCTACTGTGATAATAAAGCTGCAGAACTTTGTGGCAAGAACAATCGTAATTCGTCGAAGTCCAAGTACATCGATATCAAGTTTCTAGCGGTTAAAGAAAAAGTTCATAGTAGTCAGATTATGGTAGAGCACATCAACACAGATTCCATGTTGGTTGATCCACTCACCAAAGGCTTGGTGCCTAAGGTGTTTCATGCGTATGTTGTGGATACGGGAGTCATTCTTTTCGAAGAAGAACTCATCTAGTGGGAGTTTGTATTTATTTTATTCTCTATATTTGATAATAAAGATAAACATTTTATTTTGATTATTGTACGTATTTAAAGTTCAAAACATTAATGAGAATTTATATGTTTGTTTGACACTTTGACTGCGATATCATTATTTACTATTGTTGTTTAGCATTTAGTATTTGTAAATATGATACAGATTCCTTTTAGAATCATAAAGTTGATCATGATTTACTATTACAGTTTAGCATAAAGTATTTTACAAATATGATCTAACCTCTTTTAAGGTCATCTTAGGACTAGTTGAAAATTGACATGTACCGATCGCATTTCATGTAATTTTCACTCTACACATCTACATCTTGATCTATGTCATTAATGACATTGGTATTATGATTACTGTTGGGGCTTGTTATGATTATATATAGTAGTTATGACCTTTTAGTTCTATACCAATGAAGTTAATGAACCAGATTGTTTACAGGGGTATTCTATACCCATAAAGTTTGATATCAACTGAAGTTTTACTTGTATTTCATATATAACTCACAAATAGCCCAAGTGGGAGATTGTTGGTTATTATCTCTAATTAGTGGATTTAATTATAAGTTGTGTATATGAGTACAAATCGAATCTATTAAAGTGATCTAACTTAGGCTTATTGGGTTTCGGTTATTGGATGTAGATCTTGTATGTGTAGAACATATAGTCCCGCTTCTATTATCATCTATGGATTGATAATAGATGCCCACTATATATAGGGTTGATCCCCAAGGGTTTAGGGTTTTAATCTTGACAGAGCTTTTGGTTCCTCATTTACCTAAAGCATTTCGGTACCGTCACTCCTAAGCCCCTTGGAAGACCTTCCTTTTCTTTCTGCTGCATCTTCTTCCACAAGGATTATTTCTGGACGACGCTAAAGACAAAGATGACTTTTCAATTAGGTTTCTTATCATATTTGTTTATGTATTTATCTTTCTGATGACATGTTCTCGATAAAACGATGATTCATACTCATATATTCTTGTATTTCCTATATATACAAATTCTTATTTTGACTATCTAGAATTTATGCGACTTATGTTTTTAAGAATCATCAACTAAATGATACACTAGTTATAAAAATTTAGAACAAAATTTTATTTATAAATATAATCATCGTTAAGTTTTGTTAATAAAAAAAAATAGTAGTAGTCTAATATTATATAATGAACTCAAAATCAGTAGCTCTAATGTCACATATTTGTACTTATATTAGTCAACTTTGTATCAAATCATATGGCTACGTACCTATCTAGTCTAATACTGATTTTGTGTACTTATATATGATTGCGAGCCAGTGATTCAATCAAATTTACGCTTAATTACTAAACAAAAATAAATCAATGACAAATCCTGATACACTCATTGAATGCCTATATAAAATTATCTAAGAACCCATTTTCAACACTAGCAATTTTTCAAAACACCTTTAATGATTACAATAGTAGAATATATATCATATATAATTGAAGGTAATGAAGGAAGATTTCGTGAAACTCTGCTTCGTAAACGTGTCAATTTTTCGAGATGTTTCTATCGCCAACAGTTTTGTTATTATCGTGGGTCCTTCATGTTCCTTACATCAATGTGGATTACCTCGAGAAATAACAATGATAGAGCTTTTACAAATATTTGTAATTCGTGATCTAATCAGACAACATGTTGCTTCTAACATAATAATTAACATAGTTAATCACAAGGAGTATGACTACACTCAAAAGTACTTGTAAGTGGAAGAAGCCCTAGAACCCCTTTTATAGTATGATGATGTTAGGGATAGATGAAGTAAGAGATAAGTATTGATGTAGTCTCGTATTGTACATCTGAAGGACTTATAAAGGATAGTCCGATGTACGAAATTTTCATTAATACATGGTCTTAAGAAAAGATCGAACCACATTGAGTCGTACACACAGCCTTATCTTGTATTGTGCAAGTGGTTTGTTTTCACGTTTTGAATCTGTGACCTCAAGGTCACATGACAACAATTTTACTGTTACGGCGAGACTCCTCTATATGAAGGACTTATAATTTTGGTTATTCAACTTAATGTACTTACATTCACCTATAAAAAAAGCACACCCGTAACGATCATAATAGTCATGATTCTAATAGCAATTAATCACTTAATAATTAGCATGATATCAATATAGTTAAACACTACTATATATTTGGTGTCAATTATTGATAAGTGATAAATGATGAATGTGACAATTATAGCCTGAGTATAAATATTTTCTAGTACTCATGATTCATTCTTTAATTAATTAAATGGCCCATTCATGAAAAGCAGATGCTCAACATCAATATTATCTTAAATTCATGCATCAATTAATATCCAGTCCAGGTGTTTCAAATCCATCTCGAGTTTGCATGTATTTTAGGGCAAAGACAGATGGGTAGGTCTCCAAATGCTGGTGGATATATTATAAAAATAAGCTGATGATGATTAATATATTCGATGCGAATCTCAGGATGATCTTTGCAGCAACTCTCTGATCACTTGTTGACTAATAGCAACGTCATACCATAGATAATAATCCTGTCAAGGATTAATTAATTAATTAATTGATTGATTAATTAAAGAATGAATGATAAACCTGCCATGTTTTACGTAGTTGCTTCTTTTATTATATTATAAGGATTTGGAAGACCTATCGCTCCTCGTAGAGTGGGAGTTGCAGGTAGGAGTTTGGATGGGGTTTAGGGTTTGTAGTTTAGGATTTAGGGTTTAGGAAGATGGCCAATGAGGTAACGAGACGTAGCGGGAACCTCTTCAAATTATCAACCTGCTCTCTGTCAATCGCACATTGTGTCATCCACGTTTCGCAGCTAGCGTCGATCGATATTACTTAACTCCACAGTAGTGCTTTTCGCATTTGTTTCCATGTTTCTGAAATTTAATAATTAATTGTTTAGAGAAATCAAATTGATTTTGATATTTGAGTCGGAATTTGAAAAATATATATATGAGATATTTCGAATTAGATTTGAAGTTTAAATTAAAATATAAATACTTTTGGCTCGGTCCGAAATAAAATTTAAACTCGAGTACGATTTGATTTGAATTGTTCCAACCTGATTTGAACATAATTGAATTATATTTTGTAATATGATTTAAATTTGAATATATTTAAATTAAAATGGCATAAAAAGGCAAATATCAATAGAACTTTAAATTAAAACTATATAAAAAGGGGGAAAAAATTAAAATTATATTTTTACATTATTATTGTTTGCCACACACACATTAAATCCTAAATAGACCGATTAATTTTATGAACAAGATAGATATGCATTATAACAGCTACAATATTATATTTGTTAAATGTGAATATTATTGAACAAGATCAGTCCGTGTTGTTTAACTGAATGCTACAACTATACAGTAACAATTACGATATCATAAGTTGTGACGATGCGAAATTATCTTGTTCATATAATTGGTTGACTAGTTCAGAATTTGCTATGTATGATCGTAGATAATAATGTTGAACAATGTACTTGAGGATAGGAGTCTAAATGAATTGAGTCAATTCGTGAGCTTTTTGAGTCGATTAAAAAAATATTCGATTCACATACAGAATTATTGAATTTGAACATATTCAATAATTTTTTCGAGCCGAATTTGAACCCATAATATTTTGTTCGATTGTTCATAAGCTACTTGTGAGCTGAATTCAAATCGAAATATATATATTTTTTACACAATTCTAACATAAATATATTCAAATTAAAATTTGAATAATTTGAATCGAATTTAAATTTAAGGTATTTCGAATATGGTTGGGACAGTTTGAATTGAACTTAAGCTCAAATTTTATTTGGAGCCAGGGGCGATTGCGGCTGTCGTCCTCCCTCAATTTTTAAGAATAAGAAATATATGAGGCATAGGAATAGGGGGTGAAAGAGAGGCAAATAGGAGGCAACAACATGATCCCCTCCCCTCAACATAAATACATACATTTCGCCCTGTCGATGTGAAATTCTTGGCTCAGTCTTTGTTTGTATTTTCAAGTTTTGAATCGAGTTTCGAATATCATATATATTTTCAAGTTCAAACTCAAATATTAATTTTTTTTATACTACTCTGCTCGATTCGATTCATTTGTATCCCTACTTGAGAACAGTAGGATCATCTTAGGAGGCGCGGGCGGGTTTTGATAAAAAATGGAAATTGGGTCCTTTGATTTTTGCCTTAAAAATAATCAGAGTTCTTAAGCTACTCGTTCTAACGAAATATTATGCATTCAAATTCGTCTCGAACAAATTATCGAATATATTCTAGTTATGTTTGTAGACTCCAAACACGCACGGGAGTTAAATAGAACAGACTAATTCAAACTTAAAACAAACTCGCAAATACACTTCATTGGTTTGCTCCCCTAATTAATATAACATCTTAGAGACAATCCCGCAAACGGGAATTAAATGAAAAACTATAACTAAACGATCATGGAAATATTACAACTACAAGCCATGCACGGCCATCGCTAGCTAGCCCTTGATTGCGGTTTTATCTTTATGATCCGGCCGGAGCCAGGCGGAGTTGGAGGTCTAACTCTAACGCCTCCTCCGCCCTCGCCGTCTTGCTCTGGCCGGATACGCTGAGCCTTTCCGAGGACGGCTCGCCGTGAAAGTGGCCGGTGGCCGAGCAGGTGCGCTCGGGGATAATCGCCGAGAGACGAGTAGACGTGAAGGACGGCCGCGGTTGCGGTGGCGCCGGCGCGTCGCGTGAGAAGTAGATCCACCCGGAGGCGGCCGGAGGGTACTCCTGGAAGAGGTGCGGTGGCGGCTCGAGGGCCGGCAAAATCGTGTTTCTGGGGAGCAAGCCGGTCCCTCCGCCGCCGCCGTGATGGATCCGGTAGTAGTAGCGCTGCCGCATCTGGGCGGCGCGCTTCAGCTTCTGTCGCTCTCTCTTGTGGGCGTTCTGGTGGCCGCCCAGCGCTTGCGAGTTGGCGAACTCGCGGCCGCAGTACTGGCAGTCGTACTTCCTGCAGACTGGCTTGCCGGCGGCGGCGATCGTCGTCGTGGAGGACGAGGAATCGGAGTCCGGACAAATCTTCTCCGCCTCGGAAACGGCGTCGATCCCCAACAGCTTTGTCGTCATTCCAGTTACTTGGCAGATGAAAATATGGAGAGGAAGAGGAACAAGATTGAGTTGGTGTGTTTATATATATAGAGAGAATTTTTGTAAGGAAATTAACTGGATTTAATTATTCAAGGATGAACAAAGTAAAAAATTCTCATTATATAAATAAATAAATAAATAAATCATGAAAAATAAAAAGAACTCTAATAGGCTTTATAACACGTGATGGAATTTGAAGGGTTGGGACATCCCCAGAGAATTAAAGGGATGGACATATGAAGTGAAGCCCTTAGATTGCGGCGCCTGTCTCGGCCTTTAATTATTTTTTTAAATTGGTTATCTTAATTTTATGATGCCTCCCCAGCGGCATGGTTCCATTACATGCATTGTACATGAACTAGAGTCTCCGGAGCTATAATATTAGGATCTGCCATAATTCAAGACAGTCTTTGTCTTAATCCGTATTTGGTCTCAAACAATTAAAGTGAAAAGTGTCGACGAAGGAAAGCTTATATGTGCAGAATTATCTTAAAATTTTGTAGAGCTTTTTGAAAACTCGAATCTATATAAAAAGAAGTTTAACATTTTAATATAATCCTAAATATTATGAGTAATTAATTCCTACAGTTGTTTAAATTAATTAAATAATTTAATCAATTTAAATCATTTAATTTTATTATTATTAAATCATTTACTATTTACCCTCTTAATTACTTGACAACTCAAATTTACAATTTAATTGTTTTTCTAATTACTAATAAATTAAAATTATTCTCAATCAATCAATTAAAACTTTTTTCGTCCTTTTGAGTTAGAACATTTAATTAATTAATCCGTACCTTTTGTTTGTTCCCTTTTTTTCAATGGAAATTAAACAATTCTTCTTGCCCTTTATCTTCCTTATCTATCACGATGCAAATCAGTGTTACTTTTCTTCTTTCCCCTTCATCTTCTCCTTGACAATGCAAAATCAATAGAAACTTCATAAACTTTAGGAAGGAAAACTTTGGTTACTTTTTCTTCTTTTCCCTTCGTCTTCTCCCTCATCTTGGCAGACTGTAATTGCTCGATAGAGACAACCAGGGAAGGATCCAAGAAGAATTGAGCTATAGCTTAGGATAGTTTGGATCCATCTCTGGCTAAGGTTGATTAAATCTCTATGATTTAACCACTTTTATAGTGTGGAGATACGCTAGAGCAGACGCTAAGTTGATGACTTCATAGTTCGCCAGTATATAAACTAAAAAGTAAAATTAAAAAGTCATTTTCATATTTAATGAATCATCAAATGAATATCTTTTATAAAAAATATTTTTCTCAAAAATATTTTTATTTTAAAAGTTATTATAGCCGCTACGACTAACTACTATAATGTATAATAGTTACAGAGTAATTGTTATAATGTTGTATTTTACTTCTAACTCTATTGTATCAGCTACGACTAACTGCTAGTAACAATTACTTTTTAGTTGTTGATACACCGTGAATCTAAGTAGCTATTATAATTATTTTAAAATAATTTTAATAAAATTTAAATATTTTTTACTAAGTTGATAAAAAAATATTTTAATTTAATATTCATGATTTAAGGTTAAGATTTTAGAGTTTAATTATAATTGTATAACAACTATTTAAATAGTTGCTACAATATAATTTGATCAATTTAAAGTGATGTTAATGAAATTTAAGTAATTTTGATAAGATTGATAAAAAATATTTTAATATAATAATATTTTGTATATAATAATTTTTTATTAAAGTGAAATAGTTAAATTTTTATAGTAATTTATAATAGACATTGTAACTAAATTAAAAAAAGACTATCTTAGAAAACATCGGATAGGTATCCTTTTTTTTATAAATGTCCTTTGATGATTTATATAATTTAAAATGCCTTTTGATTATTTCTTAAAATAAAAGACCATGGTAGATAGGATAGCTTGGAGTTAAAATTTGGATACATATACAAGTGTCAGATCTGACTCAAATATATGTGAGCTAACCTAGGGCGGCATGTGAACGCATGCCACGTGTGTTTTTAACATGCGGTCATTTGGTAGAAGGCATATGACCAGCACAAGGAACGTAGCCAGTGCACTTTGATAACAGTGTACGGTAGCTAGATGGTAAATAATGACTATTATATCATAAAAAATAGACCGTATATAACCAAAACGGTACAATATGCTCTATTGCAGTGGAATATACCAACAACTTTTGTCTATCAAAATCAGTTTGTTGTACAATTGTAGCCTGGATGGACTTACTATACCAGCACAAATGCAAATATGATTAAAAGTTTACAGCAAACTCATCCAGTATCCAGTATAATGTATTTGTCAAATTTTTTTTTCTAAATAGTGGGTGTAATTAAAAGATACTAGATTCCTGGGCTGACCACCGCATGCGCTTCCGATTTTACCTGATGATCGATGGAAAAATTCTATGAGGCCGAGTCGGTCACTCCCGGAGAGAATCAATAAGACTAACTGAAATTATCATTTTTTTTTACTATTGGAGGATGTTGGATATAGTCGAGTTAGTTATCATACGATATATTTATAGAATTGAGTAAGGGTCAAATTCTGATAAAATCTGAGGAATTATTCTTCCATCTGATGACTAATTTTGATTTCCTGATTTACTCTCTTTTAATAGTGTGGAACAGTCGTGGGGCCGTCAGGGTAACAAATTTTACCTTTTTTTTGCAAAACTATTGGAGGAGGTTGGCCCGGGGACTATGATGTAACGGAAGAACGTCAAGTTGTTACCCAGGTGCCCACGGTCCTTAACTACGGAGCATTTGCAGAGATTATTTTTTCTTCGAATGGGGCGCGCAACTATGCATGAGATGTTGGGCTTCTGGGTAGTCCACCATGAGTACTTTGCGATTTATCTTGACGGTCGATGAAAAACTTTCGTGAAATTATATCGGTCACCTTAAATTCAATGTTATTTGGTTCATCACTATTAGAGGAGGTTGACCCAGAGAAGAAGCCTTTCAAATTTTTTAATTTTAGTACCTTCATAGCTAGCAATTGGACTACAACCCATTGGTAGGAAATGGAGGGTACAACACAATACATTTTGAAATCGAAACTCAGTCATTTGAAGAAGAAACTCAAATAATTGAATCAGCTCCATTTTAAGCGCATCAAGGAGAAAGCTAGCCGTGCACAAGACGAACGTCATCACTTGCAAGAAGCTGGGTTCACAGAGGAAGTCTTTGAGAATAATTATAAACACGTAAAGACACTGGCAACCTAACTTAGTAATGCAAACTATCTATTCTGTGCACATAAAGTAAAAAACCAAGTATTTTAAGGAAGCAGATAGGAACACAAGTTTTTTCCATGCACTGGTCAAGCAGAATAACCGAAGAAGAGAGATAGTTGTGCTTGAAAAGCCGGATGGAGGCCAAACAACCACTAGGAGTGAAATTGTGGTTGAATTCATTGATACTTATCAGGGTCTTTTTGGCACTTGCATTTAATGTCAACCTATACTTCAGAGTTGCTTTGACTTTGGGAGAACACTCTCCACGGATCAGCAGGAGGCATGCACTCTTTAGCATTGGTGATCAGAAAGCACCCAACCCAAACGGATATGGAGCGAAATTCTTTAAGTATGCATGGGATACAGCCAAGGATGATTTTGTAAAGGCGGTTCTGGAATTCTTCAAGAATGGCAGGTTGCTAAAGCAGTGGAACCGCTCGCACATATCACTAGCGCCCAAATCAGATCATGCCAGCAAAGTAACTGACTATAGGCCTATCTCTTATTACACTGTCTTCTACAAGGTCATATCCAAGCTGCTAGTTACCAATCTTGCCAGAGTTGTAGAGCGCCACTTCCATCCAGCGAATACTGCTTTTGTACATGGCCATACCATAACAGATGATATTCATAGGCCCGGGAGCTCATGAGAAATTATACTAGGAAGAGAATCTTGCCCCAATGCTTACTCAAGGTGAATTTGCAAAAGATGTTTGACACATTCAACTGGGAATTCCTATTGGAAGTGCTTGCAAGTCTTAGGTTCTTCGATACCTACATTACTTAGATACGAGAATGTGCCACTACCACATCCTACTCACTTAGCATTAATTGTGGTATGCATGGCTACTTTAGGGGTGCACGAAAGATCAGACAAGGAGATCCACTCTCCCCATATTTGTTTAGATTATTCATGGAGTACATGACACATATGTTAAATCAGAGCACTAGATGAGCTTACTTCCATTTTCATCCAAAACCTGGGGAACTCAGAATTACACACTTATGAAGATGACCTGCTACTATTCTCTAGATGTGACACTACTTTAGTTAGCATTCTTATGGACTGTCTTAAGAGGTTTGGGAAGATGGCTGGTTTGAGAGCAAACTTGGCCAAATCAAATATCTTCATCTTCATGATTGGGATGGATGCAGCCACTAGACAAGCCTTACTTAGCATTACAGGATTTCAGCTTGGAGAGATGCCTTTCAAATACTTATGGATATCAGTGGCACAAAAAAGTTGAAGATAGCTGACTATACCTCCTTGATTGATGCCTTTGCAAAGAAGATCAACACCCGACCCAAAAACACTCTAACTTATACGGGTAAAGCTTAGTTAATCAAGTCAGTCTTGTAGGGAGTTGAATACTACTGAATGTCAATATTGTCATTGCCTAGTGGGGTAATAAACCAGATATACAACCTTGGCTGAAGCTTCCTATGGACAACCAAGAGGCCTCCAATTGCTTGGTTGGAGATGTATAAGCCCAAAGAGGAAGGGGGGCTGGGGATGCACAAACTTAAGGCATGGAATGCTGCGCTCTTAGATAAAGTACTATAGAGAATACAAGATAAGCAGGATGCACAGTGGATCAGATGGGTGCATCACACATACTTGCAGAGTGTAGACATTTTGCGTTGGCAGGTGAAGCACACAGATTCACCATTGATTAAGAAGTTCATCTAGATCAGAGATAGATGGTTATATCATTGAGGCTTGCGGAGTTAGCGCATCAAAAATTGACAGGGTGGTTTGCATTGCATAGTCAACACCACAAGGGCATCAATGCAGCATATGATTTCTTCTGAGATGTTAAAGCCCACAAACCATGGGCAGGGACAGTATGAAGGAAACATGCACTTCCTAGTCACTCATTCACGCTATGGCTACTAGGGCACCATAGATTACCTACCAGGGATCAATTGGAGAACCTAGCAGATGAGAAGAAAGTCTACTCCTTTTATCGGATGGTGCCAGAGACCCAAGAGAGTATGTTCTTTAGGTGCCTGCCAATCCGCCAATTATAGGAATGTATACGAGCATGATTGCATATGACTGTGGATATAAGCACGTATCGGAGGATGTTCCGTGTCTTTATCAGGCAATATTGTGGCACTAGTAGGTTGACGCAGGTGAGACACCTAGCCATGACTTGTTGGTACCCCAAGGTAGTTTTGATATGATTAAACAAGTTAAGTTAGGTCATGTTATGTTTAACCCTGTGTCTAATTGTGCAGGAACTTAGGAGCATAGGATGTCGAGCAAAAAATGCAGTTAGTGAGAAGGACGGCACGGGAGAGAGCCGACGGGCTCCATGCGTTTGAGAGACGAGGCGCTGAGGAAGAGCACGCGAGCGGACGACAAGGATGCGCGTGGCATTTCCAAGGGGCGAGAAGTCGGAGAAGAAGCTTGCAAGAGGGTCAGAAGTTGGGTTCGGGTGAGCCCTATTCTGGATGGCCAAAATCACCCAAGAGAGTGGAGCTAGAGTGGAAGACCCGGATCGATGCGAGTGGAACCAGAGTAGGAGACCGGGACAAAAAATCAACAAAAGCTGATTTCTTGTGCTTGGGGTGCCCGGACTGATCTGGGGCGCTCGGATTGATCCGGGGCGCCCGGATCAGGTCGGGGTGCTCTGACCAGTCCAGGGTGCCTGGAACCCAATTCTTCGTAAATTTGACATGACATGTACCGTTACGTCGGGGATAAAATATTATCTCATTCCAGATGCCCCGAGCAAAGCTATATAAACAACCCTGCTCCCAGAAGCTAATAACAACAAGAAATGCTTAAGCAACACTTGTAGACACTTTCATTTCTGTTTAGCTTCATCTTTTCTGTGCTTTCATTGATGTAAAGAAGTTTCTTCGCTTCAAGGAGAAATTAGTGCGACTTCACTGCCTTGGATTAACAACCTCTCCGGTTGTAACTAAGTAAACTCGTGTGCCTCTATCTTTTAGTCCTTTTTATTATTCTTATGCAAGTGTTTTTTTAATTAAGCTATAAGTCGAGAAAGGTCTTTTTGCTTAATTTGTGCAAGGGCTATTCATCCCCCTTTAGCAGATTGCCAAGGGTCCTAACAAGTGGTATTAGAGCAAGGACGCCTCAGAAGGACTAACCGCGGACTGAAGCACCGAGATGCAGGAGCTAACATCTACCCACCAACGTTCGAGAGGGAGTTCAAATTTTGGAAGCGACGAATGGAGGTATTTCTAAAATAGATTTTAATATTTTATTAATAATGAAATATGATAATGAAGCACCAAAGAATACAAGCGGAAAAGAAATTGAAAAACACCTCTGGACCAAAAAGCAGCGCGATGACTTTACGTCAAACGGTAAGGCTGAATATCATCTAATAAGCGTACTACCGGTCACTCCTAGAAATAATCAATAAAAGATTATTTCTTCATCTTCATGATTGGGATGGATGCAGCCACTAGACAAGCCTTACTTAGCATTATAGGATTTCAGCTTGGAGAGATGCCTTTCAAATACTTGGGGATATCAATGGCACAAAAAAGTTGAAGATAGCTGACTATACTTCCTTGATTGATGCCTTTGCAAAAAAGATCAACGCTTGGCCCAAAAACACTCTAACTTATACAGGTAAAGCTTAGTTAATCAAGTCAGTCTTCTAGGGAGTTAGAATACTACTGAATGTCAATATTGTTATTGCCTAGTGGGGTAATAAACCAGATATACAACCTTGGCCCAAGCTTCCTATGACAACCAAAAGGCCTCCAATTGCTTGGTTGGAGATGTATAAGCCCAAAGAGGAAGGGAGGCTGGTGATGCACACAACTTAATGTATGGAATGATGCACTCTAATTAGATAAAGTACTATAGAGAATACAAGATAAGTAGGATGCACAGTGGATCAGATGGGTGCATCACACATACTTGCAGAGTGTAGACATTTTGCATTGGCAGGTGAAGCACATAAATTCACCTCTGATTAAGAAGTTCGTTCAGATCAGAGACAGATGGTGATATCACTGGGGCTTGCGGATTTAGCGCATCAAAAATTGACAGGGTGGTTGCATTGTATAGTCAACACCACAAGGGCATCAATGCAACATATGATTTCTTCTAAGATGCTAGAGCTCACAAACCATGGGCAGGGATAGTACGAAGGAAACATGCACTTCCTACTCACTCATTCATGCTATGGCTACTAGGGCACCATAGGTTACCTACCAGGGATCAATTGGAGAACCTAGCAGATGAGGAGAAAGTCTACTCCTTTTACCGGATGGAGCTAGAGACTCAAGAGCGTATGTTCTTTAGGTGCCCGCCAATCCTCCAATTATAGGAATGTATACGAGCATGATTGCATAGGACTCTAGATATAAGCACGTATAGGAGGATGTTCTGTGTCTTTATCAGGCAAAACACAGGTGAGACACCTAGCCATGGCTGCTATGGTCTACCATGTATGGAAGGCTCACATCTACAGTATTTTTGAGGCTAGGACGCTGGATGTGGAGTTGGTATATCGGCAAGTGCAAGTTCATATATACAGGGCTTGGGAGTCCTCTGGAGAGGTTTTTTGCTAGAGCATTATTAACTTGAGCAGCTTGCTATTTGCTGGAGTATGCTGTTGGTGACCTTGATGGAGATGGATGGATCAGCTGGTTGATGAAGGAGAGATGAGAGTATGCTTGTGTATTGAGTGAGACTCCACTTATGTGAGGAGAGAGTAGGGCTCAGGGTTGTAGAGGAGGACTCTTGCTGGTGAGGTCCTATGGAGGGAGCCATGTATTTGGGTTGGGGATGGATTGTAGATAACCACAGTGAATAGATCCACCATTGATGATCTATCTAGTTCGTAGCAAATGATTACGATAAAGACAAGTCAAAATCGTTATGGATGAGGCTTTGCCAAAAAAACTATGATGGTAAATAAATCCAATGCAATGATCTATCTAATCCATAACAAACAACTATGGTAAAAATAATTCAAATCTATTATGGCTGAGATTTTACCTAAAAATATATGAGGGTTAATAGATCTATCAAAATGATCTATCTAGTCCATAAAAAAATAGCTACAGTAAAGACAATTGTCCAATCTGTGTATAGTTACTCACTTGCTTAAAGTGAACATTGGATTGTTTGAATACTACGATTGGTGAGCACAGTTTGTGATATCAGCTTAGAGCTTAATGGTGAAGCACTGCCATTGGATGAATGTATTAGGGTTCACTATCTAGCTTTAGAGGGTCACAATTTTTACCTCAGGCTTTGATGCGTTGCTTTGGTGGACGACGTTGCTGCATGTCAGCTTAGATACCGATGATGTGTTGGACAGTTGATACTGCATGGCCGTATATTGGGTTCTTGATGAGGTTACTGCTTTTGGCTGGAGCTTAGATGCATAGATTGGCTATCAACAGGGTTGGAGGGTACATGGGACACATTGTTTCAAGATGGAGGCCAGCAGTTATAGCAACTTCATGGCACATCACCCTATCACCTATATGGATAGATACAAATGGTATTGGTGTTCATGTGTTGGACAGTGATTACAAATGATATATGGACAGTGTCGTTCACTTGGCTATCAGGATTCATAAACTCTAGTATTTAGTCTGGAGGTCTAGAGTTCGAATCCTGGAAAAGACAAAAATCCACTGGCCAAGAGTGGGAAGACCTAGTGAGTAACGGCACGGCCGAGGGTCGTCAGTCGACGACATAAGGGTCACCAAATGGACCGTCAGTTGAGCCGCCCAAGGGACCACCAAATGGACTACCAGTTGGGCCACCCAAGGGATCGAGGGGCCGAGTCGTTACACTGATACTTGCGAGAGCACACATACATGTATATATTCTTACACCCTAGACAATTACTCAGATCTAATACTTCATCAAAAATGAATAACTATCTATTAGGCACATAATGAATAGCTATCTATGAGGCACATGTTCTGTAGTACTATTTTTCTTGATAATATATTTACCTTTCATTAAAAAAATGATTACCTCAATCAGTTTTACACTCCTAATCACTTGGCAATCGACTATAAATTAATCTTGTAATTTATCTTTCTTCACATAATCTAAGAATGCATTATGAGAGACATTTGGGTAAGTGTAATTACCTTTTACTACAATATGATTTTTTCAATTGACAGCCATGGATATTGCCGAGTTGATACTTGGATGGTAGATTTCTATATGAGAGCAGAAATCGAATCACTAGAGAATAATCCCTTAGGGAATAAAATTCCTCCCACCTAAAAGGTGTAGGTGCAGCGGAGGCCGGCAAGAGGGGGTGAATTGCTGTAAACAAAAATAAACTATACCCTCCTCAGATTTCAACTCAGAAAAACAATAGTAAAATTAAAACAAGCAAGGAAATAGAAATTCAGTAGTAGACAAGATTTAACCTGGTTACAACCAAGGAGGTTGTTAATCCAGGGCAGTAGAAAAAGCTCAGTAGAAAAAATCTCCTTTGCAGAAGGCGGAGAAGCCTTTTACACTTTGGAAGCTTAGAACTATTGCTAGGAAAGAGTATACAGTTGATTGTTTGAGTTGTTGTGAATTCCTAGCTCCAGGGGCCTTTAAATAGCCTCTGGAAATATGATCTCGAGGGTCTAAGGCGCCTCCAATAGGGGTCCAAGGTGCCTCCAAGAGGTGAGCGGATAAAACCTTATCCGCAGCTTGAAACGGCCACTTTGACCTGTTGAAGGCGCCTTCAACAAGGTTGAAGCCGCCTTCAACAAGGTTGAAGCCGCCTTCAAGCTGGAGGCGCCTCCAAGCTGGCAGCTCCAATTCCAGCTTGCTTTCTTCAGCTTCCGACGCTCCTTTCTTTTGGGTGATTGCGGCCAACCGGAATAGGGCTCACTCGAACCCAATTCCTTGCCTTCTCCTCGAGCAGCCTTTCGTCCCGGCTTAACGTCCCTCGAACGCCGCGCACGCTCTTCACGCCCACCGGAGTACTCTTCCGCAGCTCTCTCGTCCTTCGGACGCACCGAGCCCGTCGGTTCCCTTCCCGTGCTGTCCTTCTCGCTAGCTGCGTCTTTCGCTTGACTTCCTGTGTTCCTAAGCTCCTGCACACTCAGACACAGGGATCAAACACAGCAGGACCTACCAACTTGGTTGATCACATCAAAACTACCACGGGGTCCAACAATCTCCCCCTTTTTGATGTGCATCAACCTAAGTTCAAGTTAGGGTTTACAAATAGACATAAATAGTAATTTTAAAGGAAATTACTAAACTAACATATTTAAGCATAAATTTACAATAAATAAAATTGCAACACATTTTCAAAAAATAGGTAAAATTTTAATTTTCCTAACTCCCCCTAAACTTGTACCTTTCTCTCCCCCTTTGATCACAGTAAAAATGGGGTACCAATAAGATAATACTAATCAAATTAGTAAGGTAGAGAAAAAATTCTGAGTAGAAATGAATTTTTAGAAAGAAAAAAGGAATTTCTAAGTTAAATTGAATTTTCAGAAAAATTTTCAAAGCAAAAGTAATTTTTTGGAATTTTGCAAAAAAAATTTCTAAGTTAAACTTAAATTTTGAATGTTCAAAAAAAAATCTAAGTCAAATGAAGTTTTCCAAAAAAAATTTCTACCTAAAAAGAATTTAAGTTAGAATGTTCAAGAAAAATTTCTAATTAAAAGATTTTTTTTTGTTTATTTTAACAATATTTGATAAACTTTCAAAGCATTATTTAATTCATGTGTAATGCTTTTTCAGAAAGTTAATTAAACATTTTCTTTCAATATTTTAGCTTCCAGGTCGTGGCGAGGCACTTGGCCTTCTTGGTTATTAGAGCAACAACCACTTCCTTAGACAAAGCTTCCATAAAGAATTTTAATGTTTAATTTTTTCACTGTAAGCTTTTAACTAAAAGAGAAATTTAAACCAGCAAAGATTTTAGAACCCAATAAAGGTTCCTTCCTACAGGATTAGTCAAAAACTTAGGAGGTATATAATCCTTAGGAATTTTCCTAAGTTGACCCTGATGCTTCCTTATATACCAGTTTAATTTTCCATAAATTTTAAGTTTTGATTTTAGAAAAACATTTATCTTTAAGCATGCATCAGATTTCAATTTTTCAATTTCAAATTTTAAATTTTCATTTTTAGATTTCAAATTTTTATTTTCTTTTTCTAATTTATCTAATTATTTAGAAAGAACTTTAATAAATCTAAAAGATTGATTCGGGGTTAAATTGCGTACCTTACTTACCTGATCTGGTGACACTCCCCCTTCACTGCTGCTTTCTTCTTTTGATGTTCCTCCCCCTTTATCCATGCTCATGTCTGAGCTTGAGTCTTCTTCCGGTTGATGGTTCGCCATTAGCGCTAACCCCGAGAATTCTTCGATGTCTGACTCAGAGGATGACGAATCTGACCAGGTAGCCTTCAGGTTCTTGTACTTGGAGGGTTCTGGTTTCTTGTATTTTGACTTTTCCCTTACTTTCTCCTTTCTCTTTAGCTTTGGGCAGTCATCCTTGATGTGCCCCTCTTCGTTGCAGTTGTAGCAACGAACCGTCCTCTTCTTTCAATGAGGCCTCTGCGATTTAAATTTATTAGTGCTGAAAAACGTATTGAAGCGTCTTACCAGTAGTGTCGCTTCGGATTCGTCGACTGAGGCTTCGGAGTCAGAACTGTTTATTTTTGCCTTTAAGGCAATGTTCTGACTGGTCTTCTCTATTCCATTAGGCTCTGAAACTCGAGATTCGTGAAGTTCAAAAGTGGAAAACAATTGTTCTAAAGTACTTACCTCGAGGTCCTTAGAGATGTAGTACGCATCTACTAAGGAGGCCCACTCTGGAGTTCTTGGGAAGGCATTGAGCGCATATAGGATAGAATCCCGGTTGGTTACCTCTTCTCCAAGGTTCGTTAGTTGCGTTATCAGCTCCTTGATTCTCACTTGGAGTTGCGCTACCTTCTCGCCTTGGTTCATCCGGAGGTTCGTCAACTGGTTCCGGAGGATGTCGTGCCTCGCTATCTTCGCTTCTGAGGTACCTTCGTGAAGCTCCAGGAATTTTTCCCAGAGATCTTTCGCAGAGTCGTAGCTTCCGATCCGATTTACCTCCTGAGGCGGCAGAATGCTGAGTAGGTGGAACTCAGCCTTTCCGTTGGCGACGAAATTTGCTTGCTCCTTTTTCGTCCAGGTATTTTCCTCCTTATCTTTCGGAACTGCATAGCCATATTTCATTATTAAAAGAATGTCAAATTCGGTTTTAAAAAATACCTCCATTTTGCGCTTCCATGTGGCGAAGTCTCCGTCAAACTTCGGGGGATGAATGTTCGCTCCGGCCATCGTCTTGATCGTAGTGCTTCAGTTGGCGGTTAGTCATTCTGAGGCGATCAGGCTCGGATACCAATTGTAGGTGCAGCGGAGGCCGACAAGAGGGGGGTGAATTGCTGTAAACAAAAATAAACTATACCCTCCTCGGATTTCAACTCAGAAAAGCAATAGTAAAATTAAAACAAGCAAGGAAATAGAAATTCAGTAGTAGACAGGATTTAACCTGGTTACAACCAAGGAGGTTGTTAATCCAAGGCAGTAGAAAAAGCTCAGTAGAAAAAATCTCCTTTGCTGAAGGCGGAGAAGCCTTTTACACTTTGGAAGCTTAGAACTATTGCTAGGAAAGAGTATACAGTTGATTGCTTGAGTTGTTATAAATTCCTAGCTCCAGGGGCCTTTAAATAGCCTCTGGAAATCTGATCTCGAGGGTCCAAGGCGCCTCCAATAGGGGTCCAAGGCGCCTCCAAGAGGTGAGCGGATAAAACTTTATCCGCAACTTGAAGGCGCCTTCAAGCTGGAGGCGCCTTCAACAAGGTTGAAGGCGCCTTCAAGCCTGATGGAGGCGCCTCCAAGCTGGCAGCTCCAATTCCAGCTTACTTTCTTCAGCTTTCGACGCTCCGTTCTTTTGGGTGATTGCGGCCAACCGGAATAAGGCTCACCCGAACCCAATTTCTAGCCTTCTCCTCGAGCAGTCTTCCATCCCGGCTTAACGTCCCTCGAACGTCGGGCACGCTCTTCACGCCCACCGGAGTATTCTTCCGCAGCTCTCTCGTCCTTCGGACGCACCGAGCCCGTCGGCTCCCTTCCCGTGCCGTCCTTCTCGCTAGTTGCGTCTTTCGCTTGACTTCCTGTGTTCCTAAGCTCCTGCACACTCAGACACAGGGATCAAAAATAGCAGGACCTAACCAACTTGGTTGATCACATCAAAACTACCACGGGGTCCAACAAAAGGGTCATTCGATCATCATGATTTACTCTCTTTATCTTATTGAAAACCTTCAGTGAGAGACACTTGGGGTAAACCAATCATCTTTTGCTTGATTACCTTAATCAGTTTAAAATCATCTTGTAACAAGATAGCGAAAAATATAGTCTAAATTGAGGGAATGGGAATGTGATCAGCAATGCATGTACATAGACTCTACCTACACCTTTGCAAATGAGTTAAGAAATGACTATAAATACTTAAAGGATGGATGGGGTGAACTCTATGTTGGTGAATCCGACTTGGGGACTTGGGTGGTATATCTAATGCACTAAAGATTATCATAGAATTCTTAAATTAGTCAACATTAACTGATTACGTATAGTAAACTGACTTATCTAACCATAAAAATGTATGATGTCTATGATTTCTTTATAAAATTTAGGAAAAAATAGCATTCAGATATCTATAATTGATCATTCAAAATATCTTATCATGAAACCTCTTCCTAAGCTCCTCGAATGGAAACCTAGGGAAAAAAAAAGATGATTAATAGGTCAGGTAACATTAAACTTGAGATGACTGGCCTGATCCTATAGAAAATTTTCGCTGGCCACTAGGGTAAATTAGAAAGCGCTCGTAAAAAATAATTAATCAGGTCAAGTAACATTGAACCTAGGGTAACTGGCTCAGCTCCATAGAAGTTTTCCACCGGGCGTTAGGATAAATAGGGAAGTGCTCGCAGCGGGCGGCCTAGAAGCCAGTATCCTTTAGTTACGCATCCTATTTGGAGAAAAAAAATCCCTATAAATGTGTTGTAGTTGGGAATCGAACCGTGGATGCCTGGTTGACAACTAGACCCCCTTCTATTGCACCATAACCCCAGTGGTAAAATGATTAACCAAGTTAGGTAATGTCGAACTCGGGGTGACCGGCCTGGCTTGACGGAAGTTTTCCACCGGCTGCTAGGGTAAATCGGAAAGTGCTTATGGTGGACGACCCAGAAGCCCAACATCCTTTGGTTATGTGTCCAATTTAGAGGAAAAATTTCTACAAATATGCCGTAGTTGGGAATCGAACTGTGAGTATTTATATAACAACTGGACGCACTTTCACTGTACCATAGCCCGAGAGGTAAAACATGATTTACTAGGTTAAGTAACGTCGAACTTGGGGCACCGTCGAACTTGGGGCACCAACACGACCCCACAGAAGTTTCCCATCGCCCACTAAGGTAAATTAGGAAGTGCTTGCGGCGGGCAGCCCAGAAGCCTAGCATCCTTTGATTACGCGACCCATTTGGAGGAAAAAATCCCCACAAATGTATTATAGCTGCTGGGAATCAAACCGTAGATGCCTAGGTGACAATTTACATCCTTCCATTACATCATAGCACCTGGGGTTAAAAATGATTAAACAGGTTAGGTAACGTCAAACCTGGAACGACTGGCCCAGCCCCACAGAAGTTTTCCACTAGCTGTCAGGGTAAATCGGGAAGTGCTCGCGACAGGTAGCCTAGAAGCCCATCATCCTTTGGTTAGCATCCCATTTGGAGGAAAAATCTTTGCAGATATGTCATAATTTGGAATTGAACCGTGGGTATTTGGGTGACAATTGAACACTTTTCCACTGCACCATAACCCTGAGGGCAACATATCTTCCACAAATAAATAGATAAAATTGATTAACTAGGTTAAGTAATGTCGAACTTGGGGCCACCAGCCCGACCCATAAAAGTTTTTCACCGGCCGCTAGGGTAAATCGGAAAGTGCTTCAGACAGACCACCCAAAAGCCCAGCTGTTAGATTTTGAGGGATGACCTATGACAATCTTCTTACGATTTTTACTAAATATAGATTCACTATTTGAGTGCATATTATATGTTTAATTATCGTAAACTCATTTACTAAATGTTCGTAATACAATTCATAGCATGAGAGAAATTATGATTGGATCATAACTAGTGATTAACTCTACATGTGCAATTATGAACGTATTGGAATTTCCCTAGTCGTCGAATTGATGCATTCAGACATCATCAATTCTATAAGAATAGCATGGATTATACTCCTTGGTTCGCCAAGTAACTATTTTCTCACTGGTTGGAGACATTGGGATGTCGAGAGTTAAACGTGGATGCAAGTTATGGTAACTAGTTCATTGGAGTGACTCGCTGTAAGACTTCATATGATTATCTATATATATATGGATATGTCTGTGAAGCTCTTACTATAGCTCGAGTGCAAGTTTCCTTCGACTTGAGGTATACAAGTCATCTTGATCACGGAGACTTATACTTTGATATTTTAAGCAAGTACCTCATTGAGATGTGGATCCGGGATGATTGGGTATAAGTCGAAATGTCCGAAGATGTTTGAATACCCCACAGAGGATTCACCGCTCCTTACGAAAAGACGTATATTCTATGTCCACTTAGGATTATCACTCAAAGTCTTTGGCCAAAACATCACATTTTAAGAGTGTGAGACTCTTAGACACATGTACGAGTAATTTAAATTCGTAGAACGAGGAAGTATTACTTGGGCTAGATGTGACGTAGTCAGTTTAGTGGGGATAAACACATAGACCATGTCCTAAACCAAATGGGTATAAGACGAGTGAAAGGAATAAGACACGACTCACTGTAGCTGCTAAAGGATTTAGAATTAGTTCTAAGATCAACTATAATTTTTCGGCTAATTGGGGATCATGATGTATTACTAGGTGCTACTTATGATCGTTCTATAATTAAGTAGTTAATTATGGATAACCAAGATGAATCAGGAGCCTATTGGGTCATACGCACTAAGGAGTCTCTAAAAGACGTAAAATAAGTTAAAGAATAAGATTCTTAGATCAAGAGATAAATGTTTAGTTGGACCATACATAAGACAAATATGAAAATATTTGTCATAATGGAAGTGCGGATGAGCTACATCTCTTATGGTAGAATTGAACCATATTTGGTTTAATCATGAACCAACTTGATTTAGTTGTGAACCAAACAAAGGGGTTAGTGGGCTAATTTTTGGTTAAGGGATAATGGTTAGATTTGGGCTTTCTAATCCAACTCATTAAAGTGGATTATATATAGATGTAATTGGAAGAGAATTAGATACAAGTTTCATTATTTGATTGATTGACTTTTGGAAAATCCAATCCTCCTCTCCCTCTCCTCTCTCTCCCACCGCCAACAAGAGGGTGCTCCCTCTTGTTGCCGTGACCACCACAAGGGAGAAAAACTCTCCCTTGTGTGCTTCTCTTTTTCTTCCTCTTGATCCCTCTTCTTCACTCATGGCTAGTAACTTCTGAAAGAGAGGCTTGTACTCAAGGAGTTGTCTTGAGGAGTATGGCGTGGATACGAATAGAGGCAAGGTTCGACAACGTCGCTATAGTTGATGCCCTTCTCGTTATAGGTCATCTGTAAGGTATACCTAGCATAAATTTACTTTCCGTAAATTTTAATTATGCGAACATGTTTGACATGTTGTATCCTTGTATGCGATGGTGTGTGATGTAATAATTAAAAATTATTTTTGTTTTATTTTCGCTGCCCATATTTACGAAACGTGTTCTAGAACACACCCACATCGGGCATATCCCAACACTAGCATCCTTTGATTATGCGTCCATTTGGAAGAAAAATCCTTTCAAATGTATCGTAGTTCGGAATTGAACCGTGGGTGCCTGGGTGACAACTGGATGCCCTTCCACTACACTATAGCCCCAAGGTGAAAATGATTAATCATGTCAGGTAACGTCTGACCTGGGAGACCAGCTCGACCCCACGAAAATTTTCAACCGCCCGCTAGGGTAAATCGAAAAGCTCTCACTGTGGGTGACTCAGAAGTCCAGCATTCCTTGGTTGTGCATCCCATTTGGAGAAAAAATTCCTACAAATGTGTCATAGTTGAGAATTGAGCCATGGGTGCCTCGGTGACAACTGACTTCCTTCCACTGCACTATAGCCCCAGCGGCATAAGCCTCCACGGGTAGCTTAGTTGGTATTTAGGTTATAAAATGTCATATAAAACTGTAGGGAATAAAATTCCTTCTATCTAAAAAGATGTTCAGTCGTCGTTATTTACCTCCCTTTTAAATGCCTTTTAAATACCTTGGGATGGACGTGGAAGGGTGCATCACCTTTTGCCACTCGAATGAAAATCTAGAATCAAAATATTTCTAGAATCGAAACATTTGCCACTCGAATGAAAATCTAGAATCGAAATATGGTGCAAAGTCTAGGGCCTACTAAAAGGACCCCTCCCTAGTTTGTCTAGGGTGTTTTTTTGGCTCTAAAATCATGATCAGACGAATAAGTGCATGATAAAATAACTAATCGAACTGAGATTACCAGGTGAACAAAACTAGTCCCTTACATCAGAAAATTCAAGGGTGTTTCTTGTGTTCTCATTGTTAGATTTGTTTCCTCTTAGCCTAGGTTCTTAGAGTTTGTTGACATATAGAACGACTTGTAATTGAAAATACGAAAAATCTAAATTTTGAGTCTTAACAAGCTTTTAATGCTTGGAACTCTTAGAGAGGAACTTAAGAATTGTGTGAGCTGAAAGTGAAGGATATGGTTCATCATATAGAGATGAAGAGTTGTCCCAATAGAGTGAAAAAGGGTGAAATGATAGAAATTCAAGGGGTGTAGAAATGTTAGGTTGAAAATGAACAATGTTGAATGACATTATATTGTTTCTTGCTTCACTATATATGAGATGCGAGCAGAGTCGGTTGTTTGATGCTTCGACACATGCAATGCGACAAAGGCAACTCCCTCGGCAATGTTTGACACTTTGCTACATGACATGGTAGAGACGTGTTACTCGGTTAATCAATCGTGTCAAATAACTAGGGTTGTAAATGAACCAAGAGTCATGAATAAACTTGGTGTTTGACTTGGTAAGAACTTGTTTATGTTCGTTCAATATACATAAGATTAATTAAACAAACAAACTTGAACAACTCGTTAAGCTAAACAAACAAGCTTGAACACATATGTGTTCAACTCGTTAACGTTTGTGAATAACATTCGTGAACAATGTTCGTGAACAACGTTCATGAACAATGTTCATGAACTATATTCATTAATAAAACTCTTTTCAATATGCTAAATAAATAATAAAATAAAATAAATAAATAAGTTTAAATTATCAAGCTCAATAACCAATCAAACAACTAAAAGTTTTAAATAATCAAACAAGTTTGAATTGAGAGTTTGATAATATTTAAACAAACCAAGCTCGAACCAAGCTCAAGCTAAGCTCAAGCCAAGCTTGAATTGAGAGCTTGATAACATCTAAACAAACTAAGCTCAAGCCAAGCTTCAAACAAGCTCAAGCTCTTAAAACATAAACCAAGCTAACCTTGAATACTCATTTCAAAAGTTTGATTCATCTTAAGCTTGACTCAAATAAACTTGAACACTTCAAAACTCAACTTGGCTCGACTTATTTACAGCGCTACAAATAACTAAGAGAATCATAGTTTTAATTCTATTTGCTAGAGACGAATATTCTAAAAATCTGAGTGTGTATAAGTAGTACTTTGAATTTATCAGACTGTCTTACCTATTATCAAAAAACAAACCCTCAATAATTTTGAGATTTTGTTGATCGTAATTTTTTGTTATCAAATCAATTATAAACATCTTTAGTACACCTTTTATTGGAATTAGATTCATGCATTTACGTTCATTGAGCATATGTATTCTTGTACTAGCTTATGCTCTCGTCTAATTAAATTGAATATCCCTTAAATAGTTTTAAATATTCTCATTTCATTTATCAATCAAATTGAATTTATAATAATTTACTCGTGAAATATCTTATTTATGTCCCTATATACTTAATTGATCAAGCGTACCATTACATCCTAACATTGAAAGAATACTACATGCATTTATAATACTCTTAATTTTCTCAGTTTTGATTGTATTTTTCTTAAACTATATATTGATTTAAATAATAATATTTCTCACTATGTGTTTTCATACTGTGGGAAACTTATGGAGCTTCTAAGGTTTGAATTTTATTTAACAAATTTTCTTTTTAAATATATATATCGGGCAAAAATCAAATAAATGACACCTATTATTTCAACATTGTTATAGCGTCTATTTGTAACAGCTACAATGTTTAAAGTAGCTGTCTCAGGAATTGTAATAGGATATTCAGATTGTCACATAGGTATTTACGGTTCGAATCCTAGTTATGACGTTTTTATAAAAATTTTTTTTCCAAATGAGAGGTGTAACCAAAAAATGTTGGGTTTCTGAGCTGGTCGTCGTGTGCACTTTTTGATTTACCATGATGACCGGTGAAAAAATTCCATGGGATCAGAATGATCATCCCAAAAATAGTCAATGAATCTAATTGAAATTATCAATTTTTTTACCGTGTATAAAGTAGTTACTAGAGTATAAAAATTTGACTATTTAATTTAGTAAAGAATATTCTTGGGATAAAATATCATGTAGAGCTCTTTTGATTTATTATTGATAGAAATTGGATTTATCCTTAGGGATGTAATAGATTCTTCCTAGTAATATGGTTGAGTTCCTTCCTTGGGGGTTGAGTAAATAGGGTCGAGCAATATCATCAAAGACTACAGGGCGATGTTACTTAGTTTGACCAAGCAGCGTTAAAGGTTGGCCGAGTAATAAGGTCATGTTTCCATAAAGATATTGCATGGAAGATCACATAACAATATTATTGAGGTTCACTAAGCAATAACTGCATTCCACATAACAACCTTGTGAGGTTCACCGAACAATAACTCTGTGTCCTGTAGAGTAACCTTATGAAGAATTGTCAGACAATAACTTTGCATCTAGTAACCTTATGAAGAACCGCCAGGCAATAACTCTACATCTTGCAGAGTAACTTTAGGAAGGTCCACCCAGCAATAACTCTACGATTCCGCAGAGTAACTTTGAAAAGGTCTATTGAGAAATGACTCAACGTCCCCAAAACAACCTTATGAAAGTCTGCTAAGTGACACCTCTATGTTCCACAGAACAACCTTATGAAAATCCACCGAGCATTAACTCTACGTTATGCAAAGTAATCTTATGAAGAATTGCTAGACAATAACTCTATGTCCCGCAGAGTAACTTTATGAAGAACTGTCAGTAAATAACTCCGTGTCCCGTAAAGTAACTTTTGGAAGGTTCGCCAAGCAATAACTTTATGATTCTACTGAGCAACTTTGGGAAGGTCCGTTGAGCAATAACTCCACATCTCCCAAAGCAACATTATGAAAGTTGGCTAAGCGATACCTCTATGTTTCTCAAAACAACCTCATGAAGGTCTGCCAAACAATAATATTAAAAGTCCATAGGTTAATAACATCAGGGTCCGCAAAGTAATATTATTAAGTGAGTCCATCATCAAGCTTTTGATTACGTGGTGATAACTGAATGGAGAGATGTCTAAGGCTTTTCCTTTGATCTATTCTCATCTTATGTGGAGACTAATGATTGAGAAATTAAGTGTTGGATGTTCGAGGTTGTTTCCTTGATTCCTTCTTCATAATACACGACAATTAGTGAATGACAGATGAGTAGTGGCTATTAGAGTTGGTTTCCTGGAAGCCCTCCCCAATTTACGTGGTAATCAGGGATTGGGAGCACATTAACAAACCATTTGGAACTGCATCCTCACTGACTTAGGTGGGAAGAAGTGAAAAGGCATGAAGATAGGTAATGTGGAGATTCCTTTTTAACAATTATATAAGCACCTCGAATGGTAGCTTCTAGGTACGATGGTCTTCTTTTTCTAACTAGCAGAGGCAACTCTTTCTTTAAGTTCTTCTTCTTCTTCCTTATTCTTTTTTTGGGCTCTCCATCAATCACTGACTTAGCATTTGAGGGGCTACGTTGGAAGAGTGGCTCGACTCTAATCGGTATTACCTGTTGGATTGAAAGCGCTAGAGGGGAGGGTGGGGGGGGGGGGGGGGGGGAATAACACTCGTACTTTTTCACAATTTTCGTAAAGTGTTTTGAGTTAAAGAGCAATGGGAAATAAGAAAGTAAGTAGAAGAAAAGAAAGAGACACACAGGAACATAAGTTTTTTTACTTAGTTTGGAGCCTATGACAACTTCTACTTCAAGGCATGCACTTGAGAGTAATTGGACAATCACTAATCAATTGAGAAGTTACAAAAATAATTCAAATTTAAGTACAAGTAACTGAAAAATAAAAGATATTGACGACTTAGAAGAAAAGATCTTGAGCGTAGTCGTCGTTGGAGCAGTATTCGGGGTGGGGGCATAGAATCGTTTATCAAGCAGCGCACCGGAGAGAAACTTGTAGTAGTAGATGCATTGAAAGTACTGGTCAAACCCTCCTTTTATAGCCCCATTTGAGTGCTCGACTCCTCCTAGGATGCCCCCCACAGGGCTAACGCGGCGTGCTCTTGTCGAAACTTTATCCAGTAAACTCTATCCATCTCCGGACCCCTAGACCGGTCTGTGCGCCTAGACCGCTGACGTGGGTCGACCAACCAAAGTGTGACAACTTAGCTTAAAGATGAATTTTGCCTAGTCTGGGTGCCTGGACCAATCCAACCACAAAGGCTAGTCACTCGCTGCGCTCCCTCTCAACAACTAACCCAGGTGCCTCGAGCATCTTCGGGTGGCTAGATGTTTGGGCGCTTGGACAAGCTCCGGGCACTTAAAGCCCCTATTTTACAGCCAACTTTATTCTGCATTACATGTTAGTCCAAAGAGTAATAATATGTAAAGCAGAATAATATTTGACAGTATTTGGACTGTCCGATTCTGACTTTGAGTTTCACTGAAACTTTAGGTCAGACTGACGCCTACTGTTCCCTCTACAGGAAATGTGTCCTCACCTACTCCTCTTAGGCTGTTTGGACTTATGCTCAACATCCAAGACTTCAGGAGTTTCACCTAGTGTCCTCTACCCTCGGATTTTCTACCTTGTGTTCGCGACCTCCAAGACTTTCACCTAGTATCCTCTACCCTAGGATCTTTGCCCGACGTCCTCAACTTGCTAATACTTCGCCTAGTCCCATGGACCAGGACTCCCTTGCCTAACCACAGATAGGACTTTCTACCTGCCTAGTGTCCACTAGGACTTCTTTGCCTAGCCTCAACTAGGACTTTCACCTTGCCTAAGATCACTTAGGACTTTCTTGCACACTTAGTTAGACTTGTTAGATCACAACACGGCTTAACTTTAAACCTTTGCCATATATCAAAATACAAGTTTTATTAGCTAATGCTTTTAGCACCAACATTTGTTGGTGCGGTTAGCACTAACGGTCCAACTCAGGTTTTGATGAATGACAAATCAGGTTAAGTTAGGTTTGTTGTTGTCTGACACTTTTATCAAGTGTGCAGGAAAAGTCCAGCTAGGTCGACGGGCTGACCGGATAGCTGGCGAGAAGTCCAAGCGGGTCGACGGGCTGACCGGACGCTTGGCGAGAAGTCCAGCTAGGTCGACGGGCTGACCGGATAGCTGGCGAGAAGTCCAAGCGGGTCGACGGGCTGACCGGACGCTTGGCGAGAAGTCCAGACGGGTCGACGGGCTGACCGGACGTCTGGCAGGTAAGTGAGGTAAGTCACTGGAGGGGAGTGACTGCGAGGACGCGTTCCCGGGTAGGGAACATTAGGC
The DNA here is from genome assembly GCF_018446385.1 of Zingiber officinale. Lineage (NCBI taxonomy): Eukaryota > Viridiplantae > Streptophyta > Magnoliopsida > Zingiberales > Zingiberaceae > Zingiber > Zingiber officinale. Next base: position 51,435,031 of record NC_056001.1, on the reverse strand, counting down.
GTCGATCCGACTTAGATCCATTTCGGATATCTAAGTCGAGATCGTGACTAGATTCCGGTCTCGGAAAGACGGAATCTAAGTCATACTTTGCTCATCTATAAAACTGTGCTAACATCCTTTTGCTGCAGGGTACATTTGCCTCGGACTAACCTTTTCTTGCAGGAGAAGGACTTTCGGAGAAAGGAGTCCGGGCACCGGGCCCCCCATTTCAACCAGAGTCATCGCCACGTGGAGCATCATGGTTTGTGCAATCGTCACATTCCGCGCCGGAAGGATTCAGCGCCCGACAAGATATAAAAGAAGCCCGTGCGGAGCTTCGTAATCAATTATCAATCGAGAACTTTCGATCTTGGTCCCATCGCTTCTACGCTCGCGACGCTAACAAAGCTCCGACAAAGTGCTTCTTCGTTTTTGGTTAATTTTCTTGTCGGTATTACTTTGTTTCATTAAGCATTTCCTGTATTCATTCTGTAATTATATTCGAATTGCTAGTGATTGCCCAACGAAAGTGGTCAAGGACCACGGGCCTTCGAGTAGGAGTCGTCACAGGCTCCGAACGAAGTAAAAAACAACTGTGTCTACTTTACTTTTCCGCTGCGCTAATACTCTATATTTTCGAATCGATATTCACCCCCCTCTATCGAACCTATCGGTCTTACAAGTGGTATCAGAGCGGTACCGCTCTGATTTGGTGCAACCACCAATCAGACAGGGGGTGAAATATTTTTTAATTCCAAACTGATATTATTATCTTTTTGGAAGATTTTTTTCGTTACACTTAGAGTTTCTATTTTTTCCCGCACTGCTAATCCAAGACGAAGTCTTGGAATTTTTTCTAGTTAATTTAGTGTGTGCAGGATAAGATGTCTCAACAAGAAGGCTTCAGCACAGTTCGTCCTCCCCTATTCAACGGGGATGATTTTTCGTACTGGAAGAGAAGAATGGAGGTCTACATGAAGACAGACTACGACCAATGGATGAGCGTCACAAAGGCTTATAAAATTCCAGTAGACAACTCCGGGAAAATAATAGACCCTGAAGAATGGACAAATGATTTAAAGAAAAAGGCATTAATGGAGAACAAAGCCATCAACACTCTACACTGCGGACTAACACGAGAAGAACTGAACCGGGTCGGACCGCATGAAAACGCTAAGGAGCTCTGGGATAAACTGATCGAGCTGCACGAAGGAACAAGCGACGCGAAGGTAACAAAAAGAGATTTGCTGTTAAATAAAATTTTTAATATAAAAATGCAGGAAGGAGAAACGGCAAGTCAGCTCCACGCGAGGATCAAAGATATCCTCAACGGTCTCCACGCGATAGGACACCAAATGGAGAACCGAGACTTAATAAGGTACGCGTTAAATGCTTTTCCGCAAAATAATTTGTGGGCATCAATTGTAGATGCTTACAAAATTTCAAAAAATCTATCTAAATTAAAATTGGATGAACTCTTTTGTGAATTAGAACTTCATGAGCAAACTAACGCCGGGGTCGAGAAAGGTGTAGCTTTAATTGCAGGTTCCTCTAAAGAAAAGAAGAACAAGCCCGAATCTGAAGAAGATTCCGATCAAGACTCTGAGGACGAAGAACACCTGGTGAACCTGGTAAGGAAGATGTTCACCAGGAAAAAGAGAAGCTTCAACAAACAGGATCTTCAGAAGATCAGTTCGCCAGCCGACTCAAGAAATGTCACATGTTTCGGGTGTAACAAAAAGGGGCACTACAAGAACGAATGCCCAAGATTGAAACTTGACAAACCAAAGTCAACAAAGAAGAAAGCCCTCAAAGCAACATGGGACGATTCTGTTGGTGCAACATCCCTCAGGTCAAGGTTGACCTGGTTAACCAAGCTGAGTCTTGGTTTGGGTTTAGATGTTTGACAATAAGATATTGATCGAAGAAGAGTCAAGTAGGTCAAGGTTGACCGGATACTTGACTGGGAAGTCCTAACTGGCAAGTTAGGCAGAAGGAAATCCTAGTGAGTGAAGCTAGGTGAAAGTCCTGGTGAGTGAAGCCAGGTGAAAGTCCTAGTGAGTGAAGCTAGGCAGAAGGAAATCCTAGTGAGTGAAGCTAGGTGAAAGTCCTGGTGAGTGAAGCCAGGTGAAAGTCCTAGTGAGTGAAGCTAGGCAGAAGGAAATCCTAGTGAGTGAAGCTAGGTGAAAGTCCTGGTGAGTGAAGCCAGGTGAAAGTCCTAGTGAGTGAAGCTAGGCGGATGGAAAACCCTAGTGAGTGAAGCTAGGTGAAAGTCCTGGTGAGTGAAGCCAGTGAAAGTCCTAGTGAGTGAAGCTGCGTGAAAGTCCTGTTGAGTGAACCTAGGTGAAAACCCTAGTGAGTGAAACTAGGCAGGTGAAAGTCCTAGTGAGTGAAGCTAGGCAGAAGGAAAATCCCGATGAATGAAGCCAGGTGAAAGTCCTAGTGAGTGAAGCTAGGCAGTGAGAAAGTCCAAGTTAGTGAACCGAGACATGGGAAATCCAGATGGATCAAGGATGATCGGACATCCGGTGTTGGGAAGTCCAAGTAGGTCAAAGGATTGATGGATACTTGGCAAGGAAGGAAGTCCAGATGGGTCAAGGTTGACCAGACATCCGGTGGAAGTCCAAGTAGGTCAATGGGAGTGACCGGATACTTGGCACGACGAGTAAAAGTCCAAGTGGGTCAAAGGATTGACCGGACACTTGGTGGGGAGTCCTAGCAGTCAAGGGTGACCGGATGCGAGGCATGATGTACCAACAGGTCAAGGTTGACCGGATGTTGGTTAGGGGGTTTGGGACTTGGTTTGGGCAAAATTTGGCCGGATCGATCCGTGGATCGATCAGGTGATCGATCGGATGGATCGAATTCTTTGAAGCTTCGGATCGATCCGTGGATCGATTCAGGTCGCTACCGTATCGACGGAGCGTCATTTGCCGAGGCGCTCCGGATCGATCCGTGATCGATCCAGCGCTTCTCGCGAAGCGCTCGATCGATCCGTGGATCGATCCAGCCTCCGATCGATTCGGAACATTCGAATCGATCGGGATCCGACCGTTGCGTCGGGTTTAAAGCCGCAGGCGAGCGTGGTCTTCGGCATCTCTTCACGAGCTCTTCTCAGATTCATTCCAGCTCCTCCACAGCTCTCTACAAGCACGTGATCGCCAGTTCTTGAAGGTTCTTGGAGGCTTTCCAAGTCAAGAGGCGGATCTATTGCAAGAGGAAGAAGTTAGGGTTAGGGTTTTTACTGCACATCTTGTAAGCTTTTGCTTAACTTGTATTTCCCTTTCTTCTTCTTGTATTGAGAGTGTTGTAGGGCTTCTCCGCCTTTGGTAGTTACCATAAAGGAGTGTTATTCATAGTGGAGGGTGTGTGCGTTGGTGTGGATCCTTGGATTAGTCACCTCTTGTGAGGTGGATACCAAGTAAAATCCTAGTGTTAGCGTGCTTGTGTTTGTTTCTGTATTTTCCGCTGCACATCCAAGAAGCAACAAGCAACGCCAAGCGACGAGCGAACGCGACGAGCTATTCACCCCCCCCCCCCTCTAGCTACTTTTGGTCCTAACAAGTGGTATCAGAGCAAGGTTGCTCTTCACCGGAATCATCGCCGGAAGGGTCAAGCATATCAAGAAAAGCTAGAGGGTGAAGAAGTTGGAGCAAATTCTTCAAGTTCAAGATTTTATCAAGCTCAACTTCAAGATGCAATTCCAAGATGGACTTGGATTTGACACAAGGGTGGCTCCACCATACACATCCACAAGCTTCGATTCTTGGAAATCAAGAATCGAAACCTTTCTTATGATGGAGATAGAGCAATGGTTTGCTCTAATGGAAGGCTTCGAAGCTCCAACAAACTCCAAGGGCAAGCTTCTAAAGAAAAGCAGATGGAGCTCGGAGCAAATTCAAAGGGGCGAGGCAAATGACAAAGTGACCAAGCTTTTGGTCAACTTATTGCCTAGCCACATCTTGGCTCAAGTTGGAGAATTCGAAGATGCCAAGGAGCTTTGGAGCAAATTGGCCAAGCTTCATGAAGAGATCCCCTCCACTGTACGAGATCAAGAAGAATCCAGAGAGGGAGACTCTGTGGAGCAAGACCAAGAGGAGGATTCCGAGGTTGAGAGATGCTCAACCTCCGAAGAAGAGGAAATCCAAGAAGCTTCATCCTCAAGGGAATGCAACGAAGGGAACAAGGAGGGAGCATATTCCTTGTTTCATATTCAAGATGATGAAGCCTCCACCTCTAGGATTGAGGGGGAGCAATCCTTGGTGACACCGGATCAAGAAGAAGGAGAAGCCTCTACATCCGGGTCAAGAGAAGAAGAGGAGGAAGAAGCTTCTACCTCCACAAGTCAAGAAAAAGATGCCACCCCTACAAGCAAAGGTATAAATGTTTCAATTAATAATAAAAATCATATTATATGCTTTGAATGTAGGGAACATGGGCACTACAAGAGCAAGTGCCCTAAATTAGCCAAGAAGAAGGGCCAAGTGGCACAAAAGGGCAAGGTGAAGCCCAAGGAGACCATCCCCAACACAAAGAAGAGCAAGGAGCATATTATATGCTTCTCTTGCAATCAAAAGGGGCATTATCGTAGTCAATGCCCCAAGGGAAGAAGAGGGTCAAGGCTCAAGGAGGCACTAGTCAAGGGGGAGCCTCCAAGGTAAAGAAGAAGGTAACATTTATTGAGCCTACTCCTTTACATTATGGTAAAAAGCATGATAGGTCTAACTTTTATCATTTTAATGCAATTTACCATAAGAATAGAAAGCATGAGGGCTTTAAGGAAAAGCATGTGGCCCTACATGCTAAGACTATCACTCCTAGGGTTAGGAATGTAGGTAAAAGTCTAGGCAATAACTCTAAGGATTTTAGATACAAGCCTAGAAACCAAAATGCTCATGGACTTAATGAAAAACCAAATTCTAAGGATTTAATGATAGAAAATCAAGTCTTGAGATCAAGACTTGATAAAATGGAAAAGACCCTAAAAAGGATGGAAAATATCCTAAAAGGGCAAAATGAGAAAAACCTAGGGCTAGGAAAGTCAAAGCCATCAAATAGCCATAGAGGTTTGGGATACAAACCAAAGGCTAAGAAGGATGTGCCTAGTTATCATAGGGTTCCATATAGTTATGGAACAAACCCTAGGTTTGGTGGTCAAGTCAAGAATACTAGGGAAGTCATCCCTAAGAGTATTTTTGCAACCAAAGTGACTAAGACTTCTAAGAAGTCTAAGAAAGTCACTAACAAGGTCACAAGGGAGGCTATCCCTAGGGTTGACCTAGAAAATGTGACCAAGGCTTCTAAGAAGCCCAACAAGGTCACTAGGAAGGTATCTAGGGAAGTTATCCCTAGTGAGTACCTAGATCATCCAAGGAGCACCAATAGGGTTTGGGTTCCTAGGAGCATCTTCTCCCCATAAATGGGTTAGAGAGTGTCAACTCCAATTAGAAGGGTAGTTAACCCAACTTTGAGGAAATTGACACTCAAGGAGCATTTTCAAGGTTTTGTTAACCTTTGAAAATGAAATGGAACTATTATTTACTCCTTGAAAGAGTAAAATGTGCCTAGTGGTGAAAATTTGATTTTAATCTTAAAAGGCACATATTGGGAAATTCATAAGAGCTACCAAGTTGGGATTTTGGTATGTTCTTAGGAAATTTAAGGCAATCTGGGCCTTAATTTTAAAGTGCTACTCTTGTGGAAAAATGAAATATGCCAACATTTGAGGAATATGCTTAATTTCAATTGGCATAAATTAATCAAGGGAATTAGAAATGCCAATTTAGGTTTTGGCGTTTTCGTAACGCACTTAAGGGCAATCTAGGTTTAAGTTGTAAGTTTAGCTAAGGTTTTAAGGATACTTAGATAGTTAATCTAGGTATATTTTATTTATGCTAAATCTTGCCATGATTGTTTGCCCATCATATGCCATGACATCATGTCTACTTTTGCATTCATAACTTATTATGAAAAATACAAAAATACCATGTCATGACATTCATACATCATGTAGTTATAGGATATTTTCTTTTGAAAATTATTTCCTGTTGATGTATGCCATAATATTATCATGCATTAAGTTTAATTCCTTGTAATCAAGGACAAAAGGCATTTAACAACACTTATTAACAAGTGACATCCTAGGTGGGTGTCTAATATCTCCAAAATGCCTAGATAGTATGCATGATCCCTAGATTAGGGCAAAACCAATCTCTACATCTCACAAAGACCTATAAGATGACTTGTATGTGTTTTAGTGCACATTAGATACAAGTGAGATGTTAGGATGATGAACAAAACTCAAGATGTTGATTTAGTGCATTCTTTTGAGTTTTAGTTTCATCAAAACACATAGATATGTGTTTTCCCATCATTGGGAAAGCTAATGTACAAGTCATGTGCATTAAGCCCAAGGAATATGGTGGGATATTGGTTTTGAAAAAGTTTTCAAAATGACTTTGGAAAACCTTGGTGAAGGCTATCTTTTGATAGTAATCACCATTGGATAGTTAGACACAAACTTGAAGAAAACACTAAAGTTTTTGCAAGTTTTCAAGTTTGTGTCAATCTTTGAAAATATGATGTATTTTCATAGAAAACTATTTTTCCTTGATAATATATGCCCTAAACAATGTCTACACGAAATTTCATAATTTTTAGATTTTTGTAGAATTTTCTAGGATTTGGAGTTGACTGAAATGGAATTTCAGCAACTATCGAACTCGATCGATCCATGGATCGATTGAGGTGCTGAATCGATCCATGGATTCAAACGGCAAATCTCACGAGCAGAAGCTCGCTGGATCGATCAGCCGATCGATCCAAGTAGTCTGAATCGATCAGTGGATCGATTCAGAAAGGTTCAATCGATTGGAACTCAACTCCAATCGATCCAAGTTGCTGATTTTGGCTGGGAAAGCCTGATTTCAGCACTTTGAACCTATTTTAGTCTAGGCAATCATTCCAAACCCTTAAAATACATTTGTATACATAAAAAGGGTGTTTTCGTGTTGAAAACAAGGATGGAATGGTAAAGGAAGGCTAAATTGAAGTTTAGGTTGAGGTTTGTTTCAAATTTTGAACATTTGAACCTCAAAACTTCTAAATCTGGGTTTCCTAAAGGTTTAGGGATTCCAAGTCATTGTTGGTGCAATGACAGAAGTTTCCACCATGTCTTTAGGGGGAGGGACTCTTTAAAGACATGAAAATTATTTTTCATGAACCTTGGAAGGTGGTTAACCTTCTGTTGTGAACTTGCTCAAGGTTGAGCATTTAAACTTGAAATGGGGATAAATGGGGAGTGGATATCCTCATCATTTCAAGTGGCAACTCAAGTGGTTGAAAATGCTCAAGGTTGGGTATTTGTCAACATTGAGTGAGAAGTTAAGGATAATGAAGGGTATGGGACCTTCAATATTGAGTTGATCACATGAGTGAAATTGTGATCACGATGAGCAACTCTTCAGGGGGAGAGTCTTCAACAAATGGAGTTGTTGAAGTGTGCCCAAAATTGGAGCATAGGTTGATGTGTGTCCAAAGACGGGTTGATGTGTTTTATTAGTAGGAGGTTGATGTGTGCCAATAGGGGGAGAATGAAAGGAAGTAAGTTAGGTTTTCATTACCTAGAGGGAGTTTGCCCTCTTAGGGGGAGAATGAAAAGCTTAATTTATGGGTTCATTACCTAGTGGCATGAAGAAGGAGGCTATAGGATTAGCCTAACTTACATGTGGGATTGTAAGTGTTATTGTGGTATTGTCAAACATCAAAAAGGGGGAGATTGTTGGTGCAACATCCCTCAGGTCAAGGTTGACCTGGTTAACCAAGCTGAGTCTTGGTTTGGGTTTAGATGTTTGACAATAAGATATTGATCGAAGAAGAGTCAAGTAGGTCAAGGTTGACCGGATACTTGACTGGGAAGTCCTAACTGGCAAGTTAGGCAGAAGGAAATCCTAGTGAGTGAAGCTAGGTGAAAGTCCTGGTGAGTGAAGCCAGGTGAAAGTCCTAGTGAGTGAAGCTAGGCAGAAGGAAATCCTAGTGAGTGAAGCTAGGTGAAAGTCCTGGTGAGTGAAGCCAGGTGAAAGTCCTAGTGAGTGAAGCTAGGTGAAAGTCCTGGTGAGTGAAGCTAGGCAGATGGAAAACCCTGGTGAGTGAAGCCAGGTGAAAGTCCTAGTGAGTGAAGCTAGGCAGATGGAAAACCCTAGTGAGTGAAGCTAGGTGAAAGTCCTGGTGAGTGAAGCCAGGTGAAAGTCCTAGTGAGTGAAGCTAGGTGAAAGTCCTGGTGAGTGAAGCCAGGTGAAAGTCCTAGTGAGTGAAACTAGGCAGATGGAAAACCCTAGTGAGTGAAGCTAGGTGAAAGTCCTGGTGAGTGAAGCCAGGCAAGGAAGGAAATCCAGATGGATCAAGGATGATCGGACATCTGGTGTTGGGAAGTCCAAGTAGGTCAAAGGATTGACTGGATACTTGGCAAGGAAGGAAATCCAGATGGATCAAGGATGATCGGACATCTGGTGTTGGGAAGTCCAAGTAGGTCAAAGGATTGACCGGATACTTGGCACGACGAGGAAAAGTCCAAGTGGGTCAAAGGGATTGACCAGACATCTGGTGGAAGTCCAAGTAGGTCAATGGAGTGACCGGATACTTGGCACGACGAGTAAAAGTCCAAGTGGGTCAAAGGGATTGACCGGACACTTGGTGGGGAGTCCTAGCAGGTCAAGGGAGTGACCAGATGCGAGGCATGATGTACCAACAGGTCAAGGTTGACCGGATGTTGGTTAGGGAGGTTTGGGACTTGGTTTTGGGCAAAAACCAAGTGCTGGATCGATCCGTGGATCGATCCAGGCTGTGGATCGATCAGTGGATCGATCCAGATTCTTCCCAGCGAACAGAAAGCTTCTGGATCGATCAGCCGATCGATCGGGACGATGCTGCTTCGCGCGATAAGCGCTGGATCGATCCGTGGATCGATCCAGGCGCGTTTCCTGAGCACAGAGGCACTCTGGATCGATCCGTGGATCGATCCAAAGCCTCCCCGATCGATTCAGAACATTCGAATCGATCGGGATCCGACCGTTGCGTCGGGTTTAAAGCCGCAGGCGAGCGTGGTCTTCGGCATCTCTTCACGAGCTCTTCTCAGATTCATTCCAGCTCCTCCACAGCTCTCTACAAGCACGTGATCGCCAGTTCTTGAAGGTTCTTGGAGGCTTTCCAAGTCAAGAGGCGGATCTATTGCAAGAGGAAGAAGTTAGGGTTAGGGTTTTTACTGCACATCTTGTAAGCTTTTGCTTAACTTGTATTTCCCTTTCTTCTTCTTGTATTGAGAGTGTTGTAGGGCTTCTCCGCCTTTGGTAGTTACCATAAAGGAGTGTTATTCATAGTGGAGGGTGTGTGCGTTGGTGTGGATCCTTGGATTAGTCACCTCTTGTGAGGTGGATACCAAGTAAAATCCTAGTGTTAGCGTGCTTGTGTTTGTTTCTGTATTTTCCGCTGCACATCCAAGAAGCAACAAGCAACGCCAAGCAACGAAGCGCATCGAGCGAACGCGACGAGCTATTCACCCCCCCCTCTAGCTACTTTTGGTCCTAACAGATTCCTCCTCAGACGAATCGGAGGGAGAAAGGCAAAAACACCAAAGTCACCTCGCGCTGATGGCTCGCGAAGCTGAAACGGAAGACGAATCAGAGGAATCGGAAGACGGGTCCGAACCCGAATCGAGCCACGAGTCCGCACTCGTTTCCGAAGGTTCCGAAGAGGTATACCGAAACTTAAATCATAAATTCTTTAGAATTATCTCGTGTTTAAATAAAAAATTAGTTAAATTGGAAAATGAAAATAAATCGCTTCTTGAGGAAAATCAAAACCTCAAGGAACAATTAAAAAATTCGAATTCAACTCAAGACCGAACACTTGAGGAGGAGAATTTATCATTAAAAAGTGAAATTAATAAGTTAAAAGAATTGTTGGAAAAATTCACAACAAGATCTAAAAATTTAGATTTAATTCTAAATAACCAAAAAGCATGCTATAATAAAACCGGACTTGGATATAAGTCAAAATCAAACAAAACCTTTAAATCATTATTAACCCAACACAAAGCAACTAAACAAGCTTGGGTCCCGAAAGCGTGCTTAACCACGCAAGTAGGACTTAATCAATTCTATATACCTAAAGATAAAATACATTATATAAACTTGAATAAATCAGATCAAAACCTAAAAAATAAATTTAACTTAAAATCAAAATTCAAAACTCAAAATTTAGACTATCACCAAGTTGACTATAACTATAAAAAGAATCGACACAAACCCAAAAATCTAAATTAATGACCAATAATTCAGGAAGAAGCTCCAGAATAGTTGGCACCTCCAAAACTAACATAACCCGACAGGGTAATCAAGATTGGTTAAAAAGAGACCGAAGTTAACTTGACTCATGGTACTGGTGAAGTTTTTGGATGATAGTACGTTAGGGAAGCTTGGGCATCGCATGTCTAGAAAGATATGGCTTCGATCTGGTGCATTTGGCCAAGTGGAACTGACCGAAGCTACCCTTAAACGAATCCTAACCAGTTAGATCAAGATTTAGTACTAAGTTCCGTGGATAGGACTATTCGGAAAACTTCGAAAGGTTGGTTACTTCTAATGATATCCCTGTGACTCACCAAGCTTAGAAGTTTATCCGAAGAATGCCTATTTGTGGAAACCAAAACTAAATCTGAATCTAACACAAGTTAAACCAAAAGTCTGTAATCAAACCAATTTCATCTCACAAAATCATAGGATTCCCTGATTGATAATATAGATCGGGTGAGATGAATAAGGCTTAACTTAATTTTAAATTTTCAAAAATTTTAATTTTAAACTTAAAAATTATTTTCAAAAATTTTAATTTTAAACTTAAAAATTATTTTCAAAATTTTAAACTATTTTCAAAAATTTTAATTTTAAACTTAAAAATTATTTTCAAAAATTTTAATTTTAAATTTAAAAATTATTTTCAAAATTTTAAACTTAAAAAATTATTTTCAAAATTTTAAACTTAAAAATTATTTTCAAAAATTTTAATTTTAAACTTAAAAATTATTTTCAAAAATTTTAAACTTAAAAACTATTTTCAAAATTTTAAACTTAAAAATTATTTTCAAAATTTTAAACTTAAAAATTATTTTCAACTTAAAAAATTATTTTCAAAATTTTAAACTTAAAAATTATTTTCAAAAATTTTAATTTTAAACTTAAAAATTATTTTCAAAATTTTAATTTTAAACTTAAAAATTATTTTCAAAATTTTAAACTTAAAAAATTATTTTCAAAATTTTAAACTTAAAAAATTATTTTCAAAATTTTAAATTTTAATTATTCTCAAAATTTAAATTTTAAACTTAAAAAATTATTTTCAAAATTTTAAATTTTAATTTTAATTTCAAACTTAAAAATTATTTTCAAAATTTTAAACTTAATTATTTTCAAAATTTTAAACTTAAAAATTATTTTCAAAATTTTAAAACTTAAAAATTATTTTCAAAATTTTAAACTTAAAAACTATTTTCAAAATTTTAAACTTAAAAATTATTTTCAAAATTTTAATTTTAAAACTTAAATCAATTTCTTAAGTAATGATTGATTATAAAATTGATAAACTAAGACTAACATAAATCCTACGTGTTGTAGGAAACCAAGTGGATTTTGGACAGTGGTTGCTCCAAACATATGACTGGAGATCACACCAAGTTCACTCAATTAACCTACAAAAGCCTAGGAACAGTTGCCTTTGGAAACAACGGTAAACTCAAGGTAATTGGTATAGGTAATATTGAATTAAACATAGATTTCATAATTTCAAATGTTCTACTTGTTGAAAATTTTAAGTACAATCTTCTGAGTATAAGTCAATTGTGTGACACTAGGTATAAGGTAAAATTTCTATCCACAGAATGTTTGATCAAACATCTAGATAATCCAACTATAAGCCTAAAAGGCTTTAGAAAAGACAATATCTATGCCATCAACTTAACCACTTCTTCAGTCAAGTGTTATTTAACGCAAAAAGAAGAAACCTGGTTATGGCACAGAAGAATGTCACACACCCACTTCAGAAACATAAGTAAATTAAACGGTCTAGTTAAAGGCTTACCAAAATTACCTAACTTAGATTCAACAATATGTAATGCTTGTCAACAAGGCAAACAAACAAAATCTACCCACAAACCAATTAATGAATCCCAAACCAACTCAGTCCTAGAACTTTTACACTTAGATTTATTTGACTCCCACGGGGTCAAATCAATAAATGGAAGTCTGTACTGTTTAGTTATAATAGACGACTATTCTAGGTTCACTTGGGTCAAATTCTTAAAACATAAAGATGAAACTTTTGAAATTTTTACGAATTTCTGCAAACAAATTGAAAATGAAAAAGGCATAAAAATTAAAAGAATCAGAAGTGATAATGGAGGAGAATTTAAAAATCATAATTTTGATAAATTTTGCCTTGAAAATGGCTACCATCATGAATTTTCTTGCCCTAAAACTCCCCAACAAAACGGAATTGTAGAAAGGAAAAATAGAACCTTACTTGAAGCATCTAGAACTATGCTAAATGAATACAACTTACCTAAATATTTTTGGGCAGAAGCTGTTAGTACAGCCTGCTATGTACAAAACCGAACAACACTAAACAAAAACCACAATAAAACATTTTTTGAAATATTTTACAACAAGCAACCTAATATAAAATACTTTAAGGTATTTGGTTGCCCAGCCTTTATCCTAAATACTAGAGAACACTTAGGCAAATTCACTTCCAAAATAGAGAATGGAATTTTTCTAGGTTACTCTCTGAATAGCAGAGGCTACAGAATTTATAATAAAGTCACTTTAAGAATTGAAGAAACCACCAATGTAAAATTCAAAGAATCCAATCAAAACCTAGAACAAGCCCAACCTCAACCAGTTGACTCTGTTCACGAACATATCAATTCTGAGGGAACAAACCAAACCCAAAATAATGAAGAAGAAGAACAACTACAAGAAAGTCAACCTCCTATAACCATAAGAGTCAACCCAAACCATCCTACTAATCAAATAATTGGTGACCCAGACCTGAGGGTTCAAACTAGGTCATCTTTCATAAACCTAAGTCAAATCTCGTTAATCTCAAATATTGAACCCAAAACTGTAGCTGAATCTCTACTTGACCCAGACTGGGTCATAGCTATGCAAGAAGAATTAGCTCAATTTGAGCGCAATGAAGTTTGGGACCTAGTACCTCAACCTACCGATAAGAAAATAATAGAAACCAAATGGGTATTTCGAAACAAATTAAGTGAAACTGGAGAAATTACTAGGAACAAGGCCAGGTTAGTTGCCAAAGGGTTCAGTCAAGTTGAAGGACTTGACTACGATGAAACTTATGCCCCGGTAGCTAGACTAGAGTCCATTAGAATGTTACTAAGCTATGCAGCCCATAAAGGATTCAAACTATACCAAATGGATGTCAAGTCTGCCTTTCTTAATGGATTGATAAAAGAAGAAGTGTATGTAGGTACTGATTACAATTAACTTAATCTGACTAACCTAGTGAAAGCTACTGTCTTCTGATAGTTAGTTAATACCTAATTGGTTAGACAGCTGGTTGAAGATAGGTATCAAATTCAGGGGGAGAAATATAACTATTTATTTTTCCAAATTGAATTTTAAACTTAATTTTGAAAATCAAAGTTTAAAAATAAGTTGGTTAAAATTGTGAAATTTTTAAACTCACAAATTTTTTTTTAACTTTTCAAGTAGTTTAAACCATGGTTTTGAATCTAATACTTTTAAACTTTGAAAAATTCGATTTAAAAAAAAAAAAAAAAAATTTCATCTTACGTTTACCAATACTCCTTAATTTGAAAAATTTTGAAAACTAAAAGTAAAGATTTAAAACTTAATTTTACTTAATTTGAAAGATAAATTTTACAAACTAAGCTTTTCAAAATTATTTTCCTTGATTTTGAAAATTCTCTTGTACACTTAGTATTGAAAAATAAATTTCAAATAGTTTTGAAAAATAGACTTTTCAAACTTAGTTTTGGGATTTTGGTTTTGAAAACTTATGTTTAAGTAGCATTTCAAAGTTGAAACTTGTTTTGAAAATTTTTTTTGACCTCATACACTTATGTTTGAAAATTAACCTATCTAAACTTAGCATCTTTTCTAAAAAAGCTAAAAGCTAATGCTTTGAACAAATTTTCAAAACTTTATACTCCCCCAAGTCAATTTGATCTTCTCTTGGATTTAAAAACTCAGTTATTGTTCAAGGTATTATTGATTTCAGTATTTCTAAACTTAGCATCCTTTGTTGTTTGATGAATGCCAAAGGGGGAGAGTTAGGTTGGTTAAGTTAGGGCAACTAAATGCAAACTTAAAAAAAAAAAAAAAAACTAACTTAAACCTTAAAAACCTCAAAAATCATGCTTGATTTTTTGCATACTTTTTATCACTAACTTAACCAGGTTGTCATTCCATCAAAAAGGGGGAGATTGTTGGTGCGGTTAGCACTAACGGTCTAACTCAGGTTTTGATGAATGACAAATCAGGTTAAGTTAGGTTTGTTGTTGTCTGACACTTTTATCAAGTGTGCAGGAAAAGTCCAGCTAGGTCGACGGGCTGACCGGATAGCTGGCGAGAAGTCCAAGCGGGTCGACGGGCTGACCGGACGCTTGGCGAGAAGTCCAGACGGGTCGACGGGCTGACCGGACGTCTGGCAGGTAAGTGAGGTAAGTCACTGGAGGGGAGTGACTGCGAGGACGCGTTCCCGGGTAGGGAACATTAGGCGTCGATCCGACTTAGATCCATTTCGGATATCTAAGTCGAGATCGTGACTAGATTCCGGTCTCGGAAAGACGGAATCTAAGTCATACTTTGCTCATCTATAAAACTGTGCTAACATCCTTTTGCTGCAGGGTACATTTGCCTCGGACTAACCTTTTCTTGCAGGAGAAGGACTTTCTGGAGAAGAGGGGTCCGGGCGCCCGGAGGTCCTGGCGCCCGGAAGGGATCCGGGCGCCCGGAAGGCAAATTTCATCCAGCCGAGTCGTCGCCACATGGAGCATCATGGTTTGTGCAGCTACGTCACATTCCAGGCGCCCGGGACAGCATATAAAAGAAGCCCCAGGCAGGAGCTTCAGAATCAATTATCAACTGAGAACTTTCGACTGCTGGTCCCACTGCTCTACGTTCCTGCGATGCTAACAAAGCTCCGACAAAGTGCTTCTTCGTTTTTGGTTAATTTTCTTGTCGGTATTACTTTGTTTCATTAAGCATTTCCTGTATTCATTCTGTAATTATATTCGAATTGCTAGTGATTGCCCAACGAAAGTGGTCAAGGACCACGGGCCTTCGAGTAGGAGTCGTCACAGGCTCCGAACGAAGTAAAAAACAACTGTGTCTACTTTACTTTTCTGCTGCGCTAATACTCTATATTTTCGAATCGATATTCACCCCCCCCTCTATCGAACCTATCGGTCTGACAACATTACCTTCTCAGATCTATGCAGCCACACGAGAAGGGAGAACCTGTAAAGAAGGAGGAGCTTGAGCGACTGGAAAAAGGAACCATCAAATTGACATTGTCTATGAGAAACTCTTACAAAAGGCTACTATGACTCGATCTGAGATGGCGACAATGGAAATATTAGCCGGTATATTCGGTTGGATCTTTCCAACCTTCATTGCATAATTTCAATGAAGGTAGTTGAGATTACATAAGAAAATCTCGTGCTTGGTGGTGACGCTTTTAGAATAAGTTTGGCGACAAAAGGATGACCCTCGGCCATTTGGTAGGGGGAAGAAACACTAGCTGCTAAAAGACCACCGGTAATTACTCCTGCCTCACATAGTTCTAGAGGAGTTACAGTTGGTCCCGTGTAGGCCGACAAGAAAGGATAAAAATAAATTACACTTTTCTCAATCTTTGGACTTTAGTTAACAGACACATGTAAATTAAGATAAAATAAAAGCATAAAAAGAATACAAGACTACCGAATTACTTGATTTACAACCGGGGAGGTTGGTAATCCAAGGTAGAAGTAAGCACTAGAAAGAATCTTCTTCTTCGACAAGGTTGGAGGCGGAGAAGCCTCACATAGCGATTTACAACTCAAAAAAATGGATAAATAGACTTGAAAATTAAATACAAGTGTTGGGTATGAGCAAGAGGACATTCCCTCTTTTTATAGTGCTCAGAATACTTTTTACCATTGGCTGACATGACACTGGAGGCGTCTCAATTGAGCTTGAGGCACCTCCAGCTTAGAGGGTAGAACCGAAGCTATAAATTATAGATAATCACACAACTCTTTTAGAGGGTGGAACCGAAGCTTTAAATTATAAAGAATCACATAGCTCTTTTAGAGGGAGGAGTTGAATATCTAAACTACAAATAATTACACAACTCTTTCAAAAGGAGGAGCCAAAGCTTTAAATTACAAAAAATTAGGCAACTCTTTCAAAGAATGGAGCTGAAGCTCTAAACTACAAATAATGATGAACTCTTTTAGGAGGAGGAGCCAAAGGTCTAAATTATAAATAATCACGCAACTATTTTAAGTAGGAGATGAAGCTCTAAACTATAAGTAGTTACACAGCTCTTTTAGAGGGCCAGCTGAAACCCAAGACTACAAATAATCACATAATTCTTAGAGAGCAGAGCTAAAGCTTTATAATGTAAGTGCTATATTTATTAACTTGACAATTAATGTCAATGATAATAAGCATCTTTCAAAACACAGAGTCCAAAACTCTAAATATATTGGTTGAATCTATTATTTTATTAATTAATATCGGTTCTAGCGTACTCCTAGAGCATGGAGTTGAATTTTGATATATATAATTAGTTTCTTAATTCATTAGTTACACAATTAATTAGATACTCTAATTTATTATGGATCTCAAATAAGAAACAGAAAAAATAGGAATTAAGAATAAAAGGACAAGCAACATTGATGTGAAGCCACAAGTGTACGGCTACAACATCAAATAATAAAAAGATATTGATCTGTAAGGACTGTTGATTAAACATTAGTTGGTTTCACACGATAAATTATCTAGACAATCGGAAGGTTGGTTGCAAGCTTAAGAACTATGTTTGAAAGAGAGAGGGAAGGTGTAAAATACCGAAAAATAGAGGAAATAACAAGGGGAATTTTCAGAATTTTTGAAAATTTTTCGGGAATTTTTCGGAGCTCGTACGGATGAGTTGACGGGGATAAAAAAAATGGGGCCCGGAAAAGTCTGTTTAGGCTACCCATTTAAGCGACGAAAAATTTGCTTTTTCTTTTATTTCTTTTCTTTATTTGTTTTTCTTTTCCTCCGGTTTCTCTTTGTCGCCATTTCCCTCTTCCCCTGCCGAAGCTCTTGCGCGCCCGACGCCCTCCTCCGAAAATCCTAACCGCCGGCCACGACAGTTTTCTTCCTTCCTTCCACTTCTTCTTCTTCTTCTATGCCCTACGCCAAACCCAATTCTTCTTCCCGAGCCCTCACATTTCCTCCCGACTCCTCTCCGCCCGAAACCAGGCCGCCCGACCTCGCGCGCACGCCCTCACTCCTCTGCCGCCGGCGACGAGAGCACCGATTCCTCTCATCTAGCCGACGCGGCGTCAACCCTCGATCCGCCGGCATCCGAGCCTTAGAGTCGCTGTCGTCGCCACAGCATTGTCGCTGCTGTGCCCTAGCTTGAAGCCGAATGTCATGGTCCTCTCTCTCTCCGGCGGCCACTGCTTTGCACTCTTCAGCCCTAGTGCCGGTCACCGTGTTGTTCCTCTGTGCTGTTCCCTAGCTAGCTTCACTGTGCCGCCTCACCTCTGCTTCTGTCGGTTTTCCGATTATTATCCGATCATCTTCCCTGGCTGACGGCGTGAGCACGAAGTCGTCTAGCAGTGATCTTGGAGGTAGAAGATCTGTTTGATTTCCAGTCATCTTCTTATTTGATTCTTTACTTGATTTGATTGATTCCAGTGGGTTGTGATGCTCGGTGGAGTTAGAAATTTAGGTGTTGTGGGCTATTCCTGGTTCCGGTAGCCACTCCATCTAGCTACTCTCTTTGATTTCAGTAGCAAGAACGACTGAGAGGTTGAGGTAAGATGAGTAGATTTTGTTCTTGAATCCGGTTATTGTTGGTTTTGGATATTCTGTTCTTGATCCGAACAGTGTAGTTTATTACTAGCTATGAGTTGGATTCTGGGTTAGGTTTATGTGATTGTTGATTAGGGTTTTGCCCTAATTTAGGGTAAGAGATTTTTATTTAGCTATTCATAAGAGTGTAGCTAAATAAAATATTTATTTATTGGTGACTCAGGGTTTTGACGCGAGAAGAGAATCTCGACGTCCGAGTTGGACCGGATTGATCTTTTCGATTTGGAGGCGGGTACTTTGACTTATGTCTTTTGATATGCATAATAATGTGTTTAACATATAGCAATGATTGTGTTATCCATTTGTTTCGGTTGGTCACTACATGATCTGTTACATGTTTGCTTGTTTACTTATTATGCACTGCATGTTATTATTTATCTGATTATACATGCTTTAGGTAGTGACCCAACCATATGATACATTATGTTCAGGACCTAGGGTTTATTTGATACCATATCTGTTTGTGTACCTTTCATTTGATACATTGTCTTGTGGTACACATTTTATATTTATGTATGGAGCATGCTATGCTATTCGTGATATTGCCATGTTTAGTGTCATGCATCATCTTGCATGATTGCATGCTGTGCGATTGTCTGCAACATTATTGTTGAGCACATCGCCAGTTACATGTATCTGTACACACCACCACTCATGGGTTAGTGGTATATCAGATAGGTGTGTGACAGTTCTGCTGTTTGGCTCCGTTGGTCTGGTGACTCAGCGTGGTAGCCGGCAGACAGTTTCGCTCTGTTTGGCTCCATTGGTTTAGTGTAGCAGTGTTGTAGCCGACAGGTAGTTGGACTTTGTTTGGCTCCGTTGGTCCGCTCATAGGTAGTGTGACTCAGCGTGGTAGCCGGCAGAGATTCCTCCCCGTCATAGTGTACCGGGAGATGAGAGCATTGCGCTCCCCCATTTATTATTTCAGGGTAGGAGTATGTGTGTACTTCGACAGCATCCCGTCCACTCGGTCACTCATCAGGGTTAGTGATGTCAGAGTGCACGGTTGTCACAGCTCTACCCACTCGGACTCACCATTGTGTGTGAGATGACTGACTGGCGTCAGGGGCGACCATGTCATTGGCATCATATGCATGATGCATTTATTGTTTGTGTTTGCTGCATTTACTTGCTACATTTATATGGATGCATATGATTGACATGCACACAGGATTATGACATCCTCGGTTTGACGACCCTGTTACCTTTATACCTTGGTCCTGGTTAGTACAGTTTTCTCCTGTTTTTGTTTAAGTTGCATTTATTCTTCTCGTATTCAAGAGACTGTACGCATGATTAGTGTTGTCTGTTATTTACTTTATTATGCATATCAGTTGTTACCCGTTGAGCGTTGGACTCACCCCCGCCTCCGTTGTTATTTTCAGGTTGATGTTGTCAGGAGGCAGTTTCAGTCGCTAGTCCCCACTGCACGTAGTGCTAGTCCTCTTTAGACCACGAGTTGTTATTTTAGTTTTCTCTATCAGACTATGTCTTAGTCTTGTATTGGTTTTACTTATGGATCTTGTATGGTTTCTTATCGTTGATGGTCTTTGGTATGGTTTGGATATGTTTTACTCCATGCCTGCCTGGACGGCAGAAGAGGTGAGTTTGTCGGATTTGAGCTTTATGAGTGTAGTTGAGCAGGGTTGTTTTCGAGTCATCGTATTACTTTTCTATTTGTTTACTACTTAACTGCGTGGTTGTGTCAGCCAGAGGCTGAAATTGATATTAACTGCGTGGTGATTGTTTTATTATTGTTATTATTCCAGCTACATGTGGCTGAGGTATATGATGATGTAGAAAAGTTTCAGATTGTCCACCGTACAGGGGAGATGCTGCTGAAATTTCTTCGGACAGAGATTCCTCCGGGGCGTGACAATTTAGTGGTATCAGAGCTTAAGTTTTACGATCTTTGTTTTCGTATTTTGGATATTTGGGATAACTTTATACCAATTTATTTGGTTATTGGTATCAGAGCGGGTTATGTTACCTGCTTTTGGTGTTCTGGATATTTGGGTTAGCCCAAGTTTGCGAGTCAAACTAGGTAGTTATTTTGGATTGCACGGATTTTCCATTATGTATATGTTATGGATTTTCGTTTCGGATTTATATGGATTTCCGGTGATTTACTTGTTCAGAATTCCGAGGTCAATTTGGGGACTGGACAGCGACGAACATCTCCAGACAACAATTAGGTATGATGTTTAATTTTATAGTTTATGACATGTATTAGCATTCTTTATTTAATACCTGTCTGGTTGTTGTAACACATATTACATGTGATGGGTTAACCATTGAGCATGGTTGACCTTAATAGAGATCAAGGATTATAGTCTCTGGTGATTTTTCATATCATACCATCAGTAATTTTAACTTCTGTTACTACTAGTAGGAGATGAAGGCACATACCAGCCTCTGCTATTGGTAGCTGGGTAATAAATGATACCTACATATTCCTGTTGACTTAGCCAATAGAGTTTTTATACTCATATCTTTTGGATATTAGGGTACCCGATACAATGAAAATTGGTCATTGGGGAGTTATCATGTTTGATCATTGTTGAGAATGATTTGAAGTTAAGGGATATTGTGAGATCATATATTGTGATATGTTGATTTCTAATGATTTATGAGAGTAAATGTTATGTGGTTGTCTGATGATCTATTACTAGATATTTGTTTTGATGATCTATTAGTGGATAACTGTTTTGATGATCTATTATTTGGGTTGTCGTTGATGGTGACATAGTGAGCGTCATGTATGATAATCACATGGTTGATGATTATAGTTGGTGATCAGATTATAAATCGGGTGCTAGAGAGTTTACGGTTGAGTGTGCCTATGAGATTTTAATAAATCTGGTTAGTTGTGGTTAGTTAACAGGATGATAAAATTGATATTTGCTTCCTCTGATATTGGACTATGTGGATAAATAATGATTTGATGTTTTGAATGCTACCTTGCTCTCATGGGGAGTAGAGATTTATTCATCTGATATTATGTGAGCTGATATTTTTGAGGATAAAAATGAGAGTGTCTTGATGATCTTGAATTCTGACTTTTTCTTTTGGGTCGTACACATTTATACATATGATTATTATGTGTTGTAGGAGTTCTTGATAGACGGTTTAAACTGCACGTAGTTGGTGTATACTTGTCCAGTTATGATTATTGTGGGTTTATAGTAGATTATACCCGAGTAGTTAGGCATATATGTCTGATTTTTTATTGGAGGTATTTCGTCGATTAAATCTATGTTGTGGAATGTGCACATATGTTTGAGTGTTTTATTGGTTGTATCTTATCGATTTAATCTGAGTTGTGATATGTGCAGATGTGTTCGGTGTAATATTTGAGGTATTTTGTTTATTATATGATTGTTCTGAGAGTATACTCGTGTCGATTATGATTTGTTGGAAGTATTACGTTGATTATACTCTTGGCATAGGTGTATATATGTCATGTGAGTGTTGTTGAGGTGTATTGATGAATTATACCTATGTTGTGAGTATGTGTGGTGTGTACAAATTGGAGGATTATATCGATCATACATATGTTGTGCGAGCAAGTGTGCCAGGTGTATTGTTGGTAGCAGCAGGATGATTCTACTTATGTTGAATGCAGGATGTGGAGTGTCTGCATTATGTCATTTGTTGGATTACCCTGTCAACCCATATTCTTATTAGTGGGTGACTCACTACGATGTTGATAGATTTGACGATGAGTTTGATTTGATTGCTGGATTGTTATACCTTTGGCTGCCCACAGTGATATGTGGCTGAGTGATCTCGTGCATCCTCTAGTTGGATAGTTAGGTGCCTTGGACACTTATAGATCGTTTGTGGTGGAGCGGAGCTCCCACATATTATTGTTGGTTTGTGGTAGAGCGTTGCTCCCACATATGTGGTATTTCTTGTGATGGAGCGTTGCTCTCACACTGGTGGATCAATTCTTTGGTGGTTTGTATTGTTGGTGATTATATTTCAGACTTATTGTCAGAGATCTTATGGTTAGAAATGTCTGTGATACAGACATTATGTGTCATGATTTTACCATTAGGGTTTGGGAAGCCTTAGATGTTTTCAGAGACTTGATGATTTTGGTATTCCCAGGATGTTTGGATCGGTTTCCATTGTCTTTGTTGACGATGTTGTGATCTATTTCGGATCCACGGTAAGTCACGCACATCATCTTTGCATAGTTCTAGAGATGTTTCGATGGAAACGTCTAAATGTGAAGATCAGTAGTGCGTATTTTGATTATCTTCTGTGAGATGTTTGAGACACACGGTCGCCAATAGGAGTATTCCGTGGTTCCACAGGAGATTGAGGTTGTTACCGTTGGAAGTAGATGGAGTCTATGGAAGAGGCTCGCAACTTCCTTTGTTTGGCTCGATATTTCTGGAGATACGTTGAGGGTTTATCACGGATTACTATGCTACATACACGCCTGACTAGGAAAGGCGTGAAGTTCACTTGAACTGAGGATGGCAAGACCAGCTTCTAGGAGCTGAAGCGGAGACTAGTGTCAGCTCCGATTTTGGTTTTACCTTTGGGAGAGGACGGATATGTCCTCTACACCGACGCATCTATTCAGGGTTTGAGCGCTATTCTGATGCAACACGATATGGTAGTCTCCTATGCTTCTCGTCGGTTGAAGGAGCATGAGAAGAACTACCCTGTACATGATCTAGAGCTAGTCGCCATTATTTTTGCCATGAAGATTTGACGGCATTATTTATATGGAGTTACATTTGAGATTCTCACTGACCATAAGAGTCTTAAATATCTGTTTACTTAGAAGGAACTTAACCTCCGACAGAGGAGATGGATGGAATTTCTGAAGGATTATGATTGTACCATTAGCTATCACCCGGGAAGAGCTAATGTGGTTGTCGATGCGTTCAGCAAGAAGTCCAAAGCGACTTTGGCTTGCCACAGAGTTTCAGTTATAGACTTGGTTCAGGGTTTCTCTGAGTTAGACCTTGAGGAGCAGGGACAGACAGAGCAGGGTATTCTTGTTACCATGGTTGCTCAGTCGTCGATCAGGACGAGGATACGAGAGGCCCAGGCCAGTGATCAGCATTTGCAGTTTATTGGCAGTCAGATAGCTTCCGGGCAGCAGACCGAGTTTACACGAGACGAGGAGGGTATTATATACTTCCGAGGCAGATTGTGCGTACTTCAGTCTCATCCGGTCTTATAGGAGTTACTTTCGGAGGCTCATCGCTTATGATTTGCTGTCCACCCAGGCGGTACCCGTGTGTACCAAGATTTGAGGTGTTTCTATTGGTGGAACGACATGAAGGAAAACATCGCGGATTTTGTAGCTAGATGTCTTGTCTGTCAGCAAGTGAAGGCCGAGCATCAGAGACCTACTGGCTTACTTCAGCAGATTTCTATTCATGAGTGGAAATGAGAACACATTACTATGGACTTTGTGGTGGGTTTGCCGAGGACACGACAAGGCCGTGACGCGATTTGGGTAATCGTTGATCGATTAACCAAATTCGCGCACTCGTTAGCGATCCGAAAGACTGATTTCCTGGATCGATAGGTAGATCTGTTTTGTTGGGAGATCATCAGATCACGTGATGTCCCGTTGACTATTATTTCGGATAGAGACCCCCGGTTCACGTCTCGTTTTTGACAGAGTCTGCAGCAGGCCTTGTGCACGCAGCTATGTTTCAGTACAACTTTCCATCCGCAGATAGATGGACCGTTAGAGCGGACCATTAAGACTCTAGAGAACTTGTTGAGGTCTTGAGTATTGAATTTTAGGGGCAGTTGGGAGGACTATTTGTCACTGGTAGAGTTCGCCTACAACAACGGTTTGCATTCGGCTATCCAAATGCCACCGTTGAAGTGTTGTATGGTAGGCCTTGTCGGACACCCACCCTCTGGATGAGGTTGGGGAGGCCCAGTTGTTGGGACCACATAGAGCTCAGCATGACGCAGAGTTGGTCCGTACTATCAGACGGAGGATGTCAGAGGCGCAGGACTGCCAAAAGAGTTATGCTGGTCAGAGACATAGACCCCTAGCGTTCTCTATTGGCGACCATTTATTTCTGCGAGTTTCACCCACGAAAGGGGTGAAGAGATTTGACCTCAGATGCAAGCTAGCTCTGCGATATGTTGGACCTTTCCAGATCTTGGAGAGGATTGGAGTGGTAGCTTACTATCTGACACTACCACCGTCCCTGTCAGGCGTGCATGATGTATTCCATGTGTTTGTGCTGAGGAGGTATATACCTGACCCGACACATGTGCTGACAGATATTTCAGTTCCCGTTCAGCCTGACGTCACTTATGAGGAGGTTTCGGTACGGATTTTGGATCGGAAAGAGTGTAAGTTACGGAACAAGACTATCCGACTGGTTAAAGTCGGATGGCAGCATCATTCAGACGAGGAGGTTACTTGGGAGCTCGAGAATATTATCCGAGCTCGATATCCCCATCATTTTCACTTGAGGTATGATTTAATTTACCGTTCAGCAATGATACTCTTTATCTGTTGTTAGTACTTGCTCATGGTAGATAACAAAATTTGGGGACTAAATTTTTATTAGTGGGGGAGAATGTAAAATACCGGAAAATATAGGAAATAACAAGGGGAATTTTTCGGAATTTTTGGAAATTTTTCGGAGCTCGTACGGACGAGTTGACGGGGATAAAAAAAATGGGGCCCGAAAAAGCCTGTTTAGGCTACCCATTTAAGCGACGAAAAGTTTGCTTTTTTCTTTTATTTCTTTTCTTTATTTGTTTTTCTTTTCCTCCGGTTTCTCTTTGTCGCCGTTTCCCTCTTCCCCTGCCGAAGCTCTTGCGCGCCCGACGCCCTCCTCCGAAAACCCTAAGCACCGGCCACGACAGTTTTCTTCCTTCCTTCCACTTCTTCTTCTTCTCCTCTGCCCTACGCCAAACCCAATTCTTCTTCCCGAGCCCTCACATTTCCTCCTGACTCCTCTCCGCCCGAAACGACGAGAGCACCGATTCCTCTCATCTGGCCGACGCGGCGTCGACCCTCGATCCACCGGCATCCGAGCCTTAGAGTCGCTGTCGTTGCCACAGCATTGTCGCCGCTGTGCCCTAGCTTGAAGCCGACGGTCATGGTCCTCTCTCTCTCCGGCGGCCACTGCTTTGCACTCTTCAGCCCTAGTGCTGGTCACCGTGTTGTTCCTCTGTGCTGTTCCCTAGTTAGCTTCACTGTGCCGCCTCACCTCTGCTACTGTCGGTTTTCTGATTATTATCCGATCATCTTCCCTGGCTGACGGCGTGAGCACGAAGGCATCTAGCAGTGATCTTGGAGGTAGAAGATCTGTTTGATTTCCAGTCATCTTCTTATTTGATTCTTTCCTTGATTTGATTGATTCCAGTGGGTTGTGATGCTCGGTGGAGTTAGAAATTTAGGTGTTGTGGGCTGTTCCTGGTTCCGACAGCCACTCCATCTAGCTACTCTCTTTGATTTCAGTAGCAAGAACGACTGAGAGGTTGAGGTAAGATGAGAAGATTTTGTTCTTGAATCCGGTTATTGTTGGTTTTGGATATTCTGTTCTTGATCCGAACAGTGTAGTTTATTCCTAGCTATGAGTTGGATTCTGGGTTAGGTTTAGGTGATTGTTGATTAGGGTTTTGCCCTAATTTAGGGTAAGAGATTTTTATTTAGTTATTTATAGGAGTGTAGCTAAATAAAATATTTATTTATTGGTGACTCAGGGTTTTGACGCGAGAAGAGCATCTCGACGTCCGAGGTGGACCGGATTGATCTTTTCGATTTGGAGGCGGGTACTTTGACTTATGTCTTTTGATATGCATAATAATGTGTTTAACATATAGCAATGATTGTGTTATCCATTTGTTTCGGTTGGTCACTACATGATCTGTTACATGTTTGCTTGTTTACTTATTATGCACTGCATGTTATTATTTACCTGATTATACATGCTTTAGGTAGTGACCCAACCATATGATACATTATGTTCAGGACCTAGGGTTTATTTGATACCCTATCTGTTTGTGTACCTTTCATTTGATACATTGTCTTGTGGTACACATTTTATATTTATGTATGGAGCATGCTATGCTATTCGTGATATTGCTATGTTTAGTGTCATGCATCATCTTGCATGATTGCATGCTGTGTGATTGTCTGCAACATTATTGTTGAGCACATCGCCAGTTACATGTATCTGTACACACCACCACTCATGGGTTAGTGGTATATCAGACAGGTGTGTGACAGTTCTGCTGTTTGGCTCCGTTGGTCTGGTGACTCAGCGTGGTAGCCGGCAGACAGTTCCGCTCTGTTTGGCTCCGTTGGTTTAGTGTAGCAGCGTTGTAGCCGGTAGGCAGTTGGACTTTGTTTGGCTCCGTTGGTCCGCTTATGGGTAGTGTGACTCAGCGTGGTAGCCGGCAGAGATTCCTCCCCGTCATAGTGTACCGGGAGATGAGAGCATTGCGCTCCCCCATTTATTATTTCGGGGTAGGAGTATGTGTGTACTCCGACAGCATCCCGTCCACTCGGTCACTCATCAGGGGCAGTGATGTCAGAGTGCACGGTTGTCACAGCTCTACCCACTCGGACTCACCATTGTGTGTGAGATGGCTGACTGACGTCAGGGGTGACCATGTCATTGGCATCATATGCATGATGCATTTATTGTTTGTGTTTGTTGCATTTACTTGCTGCATTTATATGGATGCATATGATTGACATGCATACAGGATTATGACACCCTCGGTTTGACGACCCTGTTACCTTTATACCTTGGTCTTGGTTAGTACAGTTTTCTCCTATTTTTGTTTCAGTTGCATTTATTCTTCTCGTATTCATGAGACTGTACGCATGATTATTGTTGTCTGTTATTTACTTTATTATGCATATCAGTTGTTAACCACTGAGCGTTGGACTCACCCCCGCCTCCGTTGTTATTTTCAGGTTGATGTTGTCAGGAGGCAGTTTCAGTCGCTAGTCCCCACTGCACGTAGTGCTAGTCCTCTGCAGACCACGAGTTGTTACTTTAGTTTTCTCTATCGGATTATGTCTTAGTCTTGTATTGGTTTTACTTATGGATCTTGTATGGATTCTTATCGTTGATGGACTTTGGTATGGTTTGGATATGTTTTACTCCATACCTGCCTGGACGGCAGAAGAGGTGAGTTTGTCGGATTTGAGCTTTACGAGTGTAGTTGAGTAGGGTTATTTTCGAGTCATCGTATTACTGTTTTATTTGTTTACTACTTAATTGCGTGGTTGTGTCAGTCAGAGGCTGAAATTGATATTAACTGCGTGGTGATAGTTTTATTATTGTTATTATTCCAGCCGCATGTGGCTGAGGTATATGATGATGTAGAAAAGTTTCAGGAAGTAGATGGAGTCTATGGAAGAGGCTCGCAACTTCCTTTGTTTGGCTCGATATTTCTGGAGATACGTTGAGGGTTTATCACGGATTACTATGCTACATACACGCCTGACCAGGAAAGGCGTGAAGTTCACTTGCACTGAGGATGGCAAGACCAGCTTCTAGGAGCTGAAGCGGAGACTAGTGTCAGCTCCGATTTTGGTTTTACCTTTGGGAGAGGACGGATATGTCCTCTACACCGACGCATCTATTCAGGGTTTGAGCGCTATTCTGATGCAACACGATATGGTAGTCTCTTATGCTTCTCGTCGGTTGAAGGAGTATGAGAAGAACTACCCTGTACATGATCTGGAGCTAGTCGCCATTATTTTTGCCATGAAGATTTGACGACATTATTTATATGGCGTTACATTTGAGATTCTCACTGACCATAAGAGTCTCAAATATCTGTTTACTTAGAAGGAACTTAACCTCCGATAGAGGAGATGGATGGAATTTCTGAAGGATTATGATTGTACCATTAGCTATCACCCGGGAAGAGCTAACGTGGTTGCCGATGCGCTCAGCAGGAAGTCCAGAGCGACTTTGGCTTGCCACCGAGTTTCAGTTACAGACTTGGTTCAAGGTTTCTCTGAGTTAGACCTTGAGGAGCAGGGACAGATAGAGCAGGGTATTCTTGTTACCATGGTTGCTCAGTCGTCGATTAGGACGAGGATACGAGAGGCCCAGGCCAGTGATCAATATTTGCAGTTTATTGGCAGTCAGATAGCTTCCGGGCAGCAGACCAAGTTTACACGAGATGAGGAGGGTATTATATACTTCCGAGGTAGATTGTGCGTACTTCAGTCTCATCCGGTCTTATAGGAGTTACTTTTGGAGGCTCATCGCTCATGATTTGCTATCCACCCAGGCGGTACCCGTGTGTACCAAGATTTGAGGTGTTTCTATTGGTGGAACGACATGAAGGAAAACATCGCGGATTTTGTAGCTAGATGTCTTGTCTGTCAGCAAGTGAAGGCCGAGCATCAGAGACCTGCCGGCTTACTTCAGCAGATTTCTATTCATGAGTGGAAATGAGAACACATTACTATGGACTTTGTGGTGGGTGTGCCGAGGACACGACGAGGCCGTGACGTGATTTGGGTAATCGTTGATCGATTAACCAAATTCGCGCACTCGTTAGCGATCCGAAAGACTGATTTCCTGGATCGATAGGTAGATCTGTTTTGTTGGGAGATCATCAGATCACGTGATGTCCCGTTGACTATTATTTCGGATAGAGACCCCCGGTTCACGTCTCGTTTTTGACAGAGTCTGCAGCAGGCCTTGTGCACGCAGCTCTGTTTCAGTACAACTTTCCATCCGCAGATAGATGGACCGTTAGAGCGGACCATTAAGACTCTAGAGAACTTGTTGAGGTCTTGAGTATTGAATTTTAGGGGCAGTTGGGAGGACTATTTGTCACTGGTAGAGTTCGCCTACAACAACGGTTTGCATTCGGCTATCCAAATGCCACCGTTGAAGTGTTGTATGGTAGGCCTTGTCGGACACCCACCCTCTGGATGAGGTTGGGGAGGCCCAGTTGTTGGGACCACATAGAGCTCAGCATGATGCAGAGTTGGTCCGTACTATCAGACGGAGGATGTCAGAGGCGCAGGACCACCAAAAGAGTTATGCTGATCGGAGACACAGACCCCTAGCATTCTCTATTGGCGACCATGTATTTCTGCGAGTTTCACCCACGAAAGGGGTGAAGAGATTTGACCTCAAATGCAAGCTAGCTCTGCGATATGTTGGACCTTTCCAGATCTTGGAGAGGATTGGAGTGGTAGCTTACTATCTGGCACTACCACCGTCCCTGTCAGGCGTGCATGATGTATTCCATGTGTTTGTACTGAGGAGGTATATACCCGACCTGACACATGTGCTGACAGATATTTCAGTTCCCGTTCAGCCTGACGTCACTTATGAGGAGGTTTCGGAACGGATTTTGGATCGGAAAGAGTGTAAGTTGCGGAACAAGACTATCCGACTGGTTAAAGTCGGATAGCAGCATCATTCAGACGAGGAGGTTACTTGGGAGCTCGAGAATATTATCCGAGCTCGATATCCCCATCATTTTCACTTGAGGTATGATTTAATTTACCGTTCATCAATGATATTCTTTATCTGTTGTTAGTACTTGCTCATGGTAGATAACAAAATTTGGGGACTAAATTTTTATTAGTGGGGGAGAATGTAAAATATCGGAAAATAGAGGAAATAACAAGGGGAATTTTTCGGAATTTTTGGAAATTTTTCGGAGTTCGTACGGACGAGTTGACGGGGATAAAAAAAACGGGGCCCGAAAAAGCCTGTTTAGGCTACCCATTTAAGCGACGAAAAGTTTGCTTTTTCTTTTATTTCTTTTCTTTATTTGTTTTTCTTTTCCTCCGGTTTCTCTTTGTCGCCGTTTCCCTCTTCCCCTGCCGAAGCTCTTGCGCGCCCGACGCCCTCCTCCGAAAACCCTAACCACCGGCCACGACAGTTTTCTTCCTTCCTTCCACTTCTTCTTCTTCTCCTCTGCCCTACGCCAAACCCAATTCTTCTTCCCGAGCCCTCACATTTCCTCCTGACTCCTCTCCGCCCGAAACCAGGCCGCTCGACCTCGCGCGCACGCCCTCACCCCTCTGCCGCCGGCGACGAGAGCCCCTATTCCTCTCATCTGGCCGACGCGACGTCGACCCTCGATTCGCCGGCATCCGAGCCTTAAAGTCGCTGTCGTCGCCACAGCATTGTCGCCGCTGTGCCCTAGCTTGAAGCCGACGGTCATGGTCCTCTCTTTCTCCGGCGGCCACTGCTTTGCACTCTTCAGCCCTAGTGCCGGTCACCGTGTTGTTCCTCTGTGCTGTTCCCTAGTTAGCTTCACTGTGCCGCCTCACCTCTGCTTCTGTCGGTTTTCTGATTATTATCCGATCATCTTCCCTGGCTGACGGCGTGAGCACGAAGGCATCTAGCAGTGATCTTGGAGGTAGAAGATCTGTTTGATTTCCAGTCATCTTCTTATTTGATTCTTTCCTTGATTTTATTGATTCCAGTGGGTTGTGATGCTCGGTGGAGTTAGAAATTTAGGTGTTGTGGGCTGTTCTTGGTTCCGGCAGCCACTCCATCTAGCTACTCTCTTTGATTTCAGTAGCAAGAACGACTGAGAGGTTGAGGTAAGATGAGTAGATTTTGTTCTTGAATCCGGTTATTGTTGGTTTTGGATATTCTGTTCTTGATCCGAACAGTGTAGTTTATTCCTAGCTATGAGTTGGATTCTGGGTTAGGTTTATGTGATTGTTGATTAGGGTTTTGCCCTAATTTAGGGTAAGAGATTTTTATTTAGTTATTTATAGGAGTGTAGCTAAATAAAATATTTATTTATTGGTGACTCAGGATTTTGACGCGAGAAGAGCATCTCGACGTCCGAGGTGGACCGGATTGATCTTTTCGATTTGGGGGTGGGTACTTTGACTTATGTCTTTTGATATGCATAATAATGTGTTTAACATATAGCAATGATTGTGTTATCCATTTGTTTCGGTTGGTCACTACATGATCTGTTACATGTTTGCTTGTTTACTTATTATGCACTACATGTTATTATTTACCTGATTATACATGCTTTAGGTAGTGACCCAACCATATGATACATTATGTTCAGGACCTAGGGTTTATTTGATACCCTATCTGTTTGTGTACCTTTCATTTGATACATTGTCTTGTGGTACACATTTTATATTTATGTATGGAGCATGCTATGCTATTCGTGATATTGCTATGTTTAGTGTCATGCATCATCTTGCATGATTGCATGCTGTGTGATTGTCTGCAACATTATTGTTGAGCACATCGCCAGTTACATGTATCTGTACACACCACCACTCATGGGTTAGTGGTATATCAGACAGGTGTGTGACAGTTCTGCTGTTTGGCTCCGTTGGTTTAGTGTAGCAGCGTTGTAGCCGGTAGGCAGTTGGACTTTGTTTGGCTCCGTTGGTCCGCTCATGGGTAGTGTGACTCAGCGTGGTAGCCGCCAGAGATTCCTCCCCGTCATAGTGTACCGGGAGATGAGAGCATTGCGCTCCCCCATTTATTATTTCGTGGTAGGAGTATGTGTGTACTCCGACAGCATCCCGTCCACTCGGTCACTCATCAGGGGCAGTGATGTCAGAGTGCACGGTTGTCACAGCTCTACCCACTCGGACTCACCATTGTGTGTGAGATGGCTGACTGGCGTCAGGGGTGACCATGTCATTGGCATCATATGCATGATGCATTTATTGTTTGTGTTTGTTGCATTTACTTGCTGCATTTATATGGATGCATATGATTGACATGCATACAGGATTATGACATCCTCGGTTTGACGACCCTGTTACCTTTATACCTTGGTCCTGGTTAGTACAGTTTTCTCCTGTTTTTGTTTCAGTTGCATTTATTCTTCTCGTATTCATGAGACTGTACGCATGATTAGTGTTGTCTGTTATTTACTTTATTATGCATATCAGTTGTTAACCACTGAGCGTTGGACTCACCCCCGCCTCCGTTTTTATTTTCAGGTTGATGTTGTCAGGAGGCAGTTTCAGTCGCTAGTCCCCACTGCACGTAGTGCTAGTCCTCTGTAGACCACGAGTTGTTACTTTAGTTTTCTCTATCGGACTATGTCTTAGTCTTGTATTGGTTTTACTTATGGATCTTGTATGGATTCTTATCGTTGATGGACTTTGGTATGGTTTGGATATGTTTTACTCCATACCTGCCTGGACGGCAGAAGAGGTGAGTTTGTCGGATTTGAGCTTTACGAGTGTAGTTGAGTAGGGTTATTTTCGAGTCATCGTATTACTGTTTTATTTGTTTACTACTTAATTGCGTGGTTGTGTCAGTCAGAGGCTGAAACTGATATTAACTGCGTGGTGATAGTTTTATTATTGTTATTATTCCAGCCGCATGTGGCTGAGGTATATGATGATGTAGAAAAGTTTTAGGAAGTAGATGGAGTCTATGGAAGAGGCTCGCAACTTCCTTTGTTTGGCTCGATATTTCTGGAGATACGTTGAGGGTTTATCACGGATTACTATGCTACATACACGCCTGACCAGGAAAGGCGTGAAGTTCACTTGCAATGAGGATGACAAGACCAGCTTCTAGGAGCTGAAGCGGAGACTAGTGTCAGCTCCGATTTTGGTTTTACCTTTGGGAGAGGATGGATATGTCCTCTACACCGACGAATCTATTCAGGGTTTGAGCGCTATTCTGATGCAACACGATATAGTAGTCTCCTATGCTTCTCGTCGGTTGAAGGAGCATGAGAAGAACTACCCTGTACATGATCTGGAGCTAGTCGCCATTATTTTTGCCATGAAGATTTGACGACATTATTTATATGGCGTTACATTTGAGATTCTCACTGACCATAAGAGTCTCAAATATCTGTTTACTTAGAAGGAACTTAACCTCCGATAGAGGAGATGGATGGAATTTCTGAAGGATTATGATTGTACCATTAGCTATCACCCGGGAAGAGCTAATGTGGTTGCCGATGCGCTCAGTAGGAAGTCCAGAGCGACTTTGGCTTGCCACCGAGTTTCAGTTACAGACTTGGTTCAAGGTTTCTCTGAGTTAGACCTTGAGGAGCAGGGACAGATAGAGCAGGGTATTCTTGTTACCATGGTTGCTCAGTCGTCGATCAGGACGAGGATACGAGAGGCCCAGGCCAGTGATCAACATTTGCAGTTTATTGGCAGTCAGATAGCTTCCGGGCAGCAGACCAAGTTTATACGAGACAAGGAAGGTATTATATACTTCCGAGGCAGATTGTGCGTACTTCAGTCTCATCCGGTCTTATAGGAGTTACTTTCGGAGGCTCATCGCTCATGATTTACTATCCACCCAGGCGGTACCCGTGTGTACCAAGATTTGAGGTGTTTCTATTGGTGGAACGACATGAAGGAAAACATCGCGAATTTTGTAGCTAGATGTCTTGTCTGTCAGCAAGTGAAGGCCGAGCATCAGAGACCTGCCGGCTTACTGATAACCATCATTTTGTATAGATATTTTGATTCATATAAGCATGTCATTTGATCTTCTCATGTGTTAATTCCACATTTATATCATATTTCATGAATTACATTCATTTGTGGACTTAATTACAAATTATATCATATTTGAGGTATTTGATGCTAATATTTTGTTATATGTTTTGTAGGATCAAAAGGTCATGGACTTGATCAGATCAGACCAAGTTTGGATTCAAATCTAGGGCTAATTGAAGAAATCAAGTTCTGAAGCAATATGGACCGTCCATCCAAGATCGGAGCGGATCTAAGTCATCTATCAAGGATCTGGTCCATCCAAGCCAAAGAATAGTAGATCACAACCATTGATGAAGATCTGAGCCTTTGTATCAGATTTAGATCAAATCTCACCGTTGGATTATACTCTGAGAAATCTCATCCGTCCATTCAGATCTCAGATCTGGTTTAAAAGGGAGAAGCTACAGTGCTTTTTCCTTCGTCAACTTCTACAGTACGTCCTCGCATCAAGAACAGGCGAGGCGTGAGTCTCCGGCGATCTTCTCTGATCCATTCCACCGCCGACGAGTTACTGAGGTCAAGGGCGTTTCCCTTCCTCCGATCATCACCCATCTTCAAGTCGGCGACGCCATTTCAATCATCTGATTCATCCCTGATCTGCTGCAATTCTGAGAAGAAGAAGAAGAACGGAGAAGTGGAGCGATTTGGTGGTTTCAACCGAATTCTATTCCTCCTTCCAACCGAAGATCTTCTTCCTCGAAGCTCTGCAACCATCTAAAGGGGCATGAGTGTTGCTCTGCTTTCTTCTCTGATTTCTACACCATTTCCAACCGCATCTGCCAGTTTCAGAGATCGTTATTTCGATTCTTCCCCGTCTGCAATATCTTGACATCTTCGTCAAGATCAGTGAGTACTCGGGAATGCCCAGCTCACTTTGGTTCATCACTTTCCCCAATCTCCATTACTGAGTTTTGTTTTGCTCTATTTCTAGTTCAAGTTTATGATTTGTGCCGTTTAATTTTGTAGATTTACATTGCTTGAGTTAGCTAAATTCTTAGATCTGTTTCTTTTCTTTGATTCTGTTGTATGCTTGTTGAATCTCTGCGTCTAGATTTGAAGTGTTTGGTAAGTTGTTCTTGAATCGATTACATCTACTGTTCATCCGAATTCAAGTTCTTGTTTCAGTAATTGGCTGAATCTGATTAGGTTTTGTTCTTGTTTAGTATTGTTGGTTTCTTATCTGCTCAGTTGCATGAATTTGAATAGATCTTCTATCATCTGACAAATGGTGGTTTGATCCATTGAATTGATCTTTTGTTCTTGTCTTGTTCTTATTTTACTCTTGTTTAGTTTCTAATTTGTTTGGATCTGTTAATGATGAAATTCATAGCATAATGTGACAATATGTTGTGGGTTCATGATTAATAGATAGTTAGATAGGATTTCTTCCATTGCGTTAGATTTAGTTTCATACTTGTCTTGCTATTTCATTCTTTAATCCAAGAAGTCAATAAAACCCAAAAACCCCAAGAGAAATAACAATAAAATCCTAAAAATATTAAGCATTGGCTACATTCGTTGGGAGACGACCCGAGTTATCTCTATGCTACATTAGTGTAGAATGGATTCGGATACTTAATTCTTTTGATACCCATTTCACGACAAATTAGGGTTTATCAAAATTGGCGCCGTTGCCGGGGAGTGTAGCGGTGTTTGATACCTTAGGATTGTTTCTTTTTCTTTTTATATAAAAATTTGAAAAATTGTTTCAATTGCTTTCATGTTCATATATCCATGTGTTTGATCTTATATGTTCCTGTGTCTCCTGATTTTATTTGCTAGTGTTTCAGTGTAAGAGCAGGAAATTTCTTTGACCATGGATCCATATTATCAGCATTTTGGAGGTGAGATGGAGAGTCGGTATTATCAGCCTAATCAACCTCAATACTATCATCCTGAGCCTCAGTATTATTATCCTCAGATTCAGTACTATCAATCTGGACCTCAATATTATCCACCCATAGAGCAGCCAAATAAGTATGGGTTATTTCCAAATTCATATAATTCTAATTGGTTGGATCAATCACATTTCAGGTATAAGGATACACAAGGACAATTCGCTGAGCCATATCCAGCATATCAGAGTCCACAGGGATTTCAGGGAGATTACTCACCTACTTGGCCACATCCAGTCCATCAGAGTGATCCAACTCCATGGGGAACATTTCAAGATGAAGCTCCTTCTCCTAATTCAACACAGGACCTTAAAGAGATTATGCAGCAAATGATAGAGTATCAAAAGCAACAATTTGCAGAGATACAAAACTTTCAGATACAAGTAGACCAATTTGCATCATCCATTAGCCAGCAACAAGCACCATGCTTCAGTGAGAAGAGGGATTGTAGTGTTTTGGATAGACCTGATATTGTTTCCAATACTCCACAAGACTCTTCTAGTATTTCTTGTTATGATTCTGTAGTTGTAAGGAATTTTAACTCTACTGATACTGTTTTTGTAGATGTTGTTGATGATGCAGGTACTGATGTGGATGATGAGGAAAGTGTAGGGGATTGCATAGTGGAAGCAATACCCCAAGAATCACCTGAACTAGATGTTGATGATGAGAGTGTAGGGACTTATGCTGTGGAAGCAGAGCCCCAAGAATCACTTCCCTTAGATACACCACCTGAGCTAGAATCTGAGCTAGTATCTGATGATGAGGAGGTCACAGTCACCATTCCAGAACCTCCAGGTACCTTTCAACATGACAAGGTTAGTATTTCTTGTAATTCATTAGAAGATTTTATTAAGGTACCATTAATTGATTTTTTTGGATGTGATATATTCTTTGAACCATGTAATGTAGAAACTAATATTTTCCCATGCTTGCAAGAGGTGTTGTCTTCCTTTGGCTTTGTAGGTCGCCATAGGCTTCCAAAATGGTTGCTCCATCTAAACCGCCTCCGACCTCCAGGAAGAATTTTCAAAGGAAAAATGTTGGATGAAGTGGACTTGACTGCAACTACAATTATTCCACTTCCAAAGTGGATTTTGCATCTTAACCGACTCCAACCACCGGGAAGAACCATTCCAATACCGACGTGGATACTACTTCTTAATCGTTTGCAACCGCCCGGAATAAAGGGGAGTTCATTCCTTATTTTTCTTTTTGCTTTATACGTTTCTTTTGCTTTGCATACTTTACATTCGCATTTTGCTTAATACCTTGTACTTTGTTTAGTATACATAGCATCTCATTTGGAATAAAATTCTCCATGAAATTGTTCTAGTAATACTTTTAAAATGGTAAAAGTTCTTTAAGTTTGACCATCAAGTTTAGGTCAATGGATATGACTGAATACTTTACTTGCATGCTATTGGTTAGTGTGGTGATGGATTATATGTTGATTAATTGAGTTTGATTGTAAAAATTACCTAGAGAGAACTACTTAAAGCCTATACTTAATTATTCTTTTGTGTGGCATGCACTTATGACAATTGAACTCTAGAACTTGCTTTGCCTCTTTTCAAAATCACAATAACATTAGTGTGCATGAATATGATGAAGGATATTTCCCTTCCTATTCTTTGATTTCTTTTCCTTCTCAAATTCTAGTTGAAATAACTCACTCAACATTTGACTTTCCTGTTGGAGTGTATACTGAAAGCCTAAGCTTTGTAAACATTCATTATGAATAAAGAATCACATTTGGTCTAATTATCTACATTTGTTTGTAGTTGTTCATTTAATTTATATTGTAGATAACATAGTATGTGGTGTCACATACAGAAGATGATGTTATCAGTACCTTATAAATTATAAACAGTAGCTCACGACTAGAATGGAAAGGAACAAACCATTATAAGGTCGTAGTGTAATTAGGTATTAGTTTATCTTGACTATATAATTACACTAGTACACTCAGAGTGTATTGAGTAGCACCATTTGAGGTCGTTTCTTTTATACTGACTTTATAAAGGAACAAAGACCTCGGTTATTATAGAAGTGTGTGCTCTTAATCCTAATATAATAACAAGCACATATATTTGATATTTATTTCTTTAATTTATCAATGGGTGAGATTTAGTTCGATGAATCAATAAGCCCGATAAATTGGGAAATGATATCACTTATAGTGTGTGTTGTTGATTATTGAAGGAAACTGTGTCCTAGAGATACTAGGTTGATAATGTCCCCAAGAGGAGCTCATAAGGATTGTCATGTTAAACCCTGCAGGTGGACTTAGTCCGACATGACGATAAGGTTGAGTGGTACTACTCTTGGACTTAGACATTAATTAAATGAGTTGTCGAACTCACTTAATTAGTGGACATTCGATATCTTAAACACAGGGAGACTAACACACTCATAATAAGAAGGAGCCCAAAAATGTAATTTGGGATTGGTGCGGTAGTTCAATGATAGTTCTCTAGTGGAATGAATTATCATTGATAAAATTAAGTTGTGTGTTCGGGGCGAACACGGGATGCTTAATTTTATCGGGAGACCAAAACCAATTCCTTCTCTCGGTCCCTATCGTAGCCTCTTATTTATAGAGTTCTATACCCACCTATACCCACCTTCTATACCTATAATAGGGGGTCGCCAAGCTAGCTTGGGAACCAAGCTAGGGCCGGCCTAGGTATGATTTGGCCCTAGCTTGAACCCAAGCTAGTAGGGCCGGCCAAATAAAATTAAAAAGAAATTTAATTTTAATTTTTATTATTATGTGGAAGATATATTTTAAAGAGAATTAAAATTAAAATATCTCTCTTGTAAAAGATCTGCAAAAGATTAAAGAAAGAGATTAGATCTCTTTCCTTATTTGTAGATTGGAGAGATGTTTTATTTTTTCTTTAAAAATTATTCACATGTTGATAAAATTAAAATTATAGAAATTTCCTTTTATCAACCATGAAGAGATTTTAAAGAGAAATTTTATTTTTTAAAATTTCCGAAAACAAATTAGGAAGTTTTAATTGTTGATTAAAACTTGTCCTCTTTTGTTTTCCAATGATGTGGCCGGCCATCTCAAGTTAATTGGGAAATTTTGTTTTATTTTTCTCAATTAATTCATGTCAAGGAAAATTAAGGAAATTTTATTGTAATTAAATTTCCTAATTTGCCTAGGCCAAGGAATATAAAAGAAGGGGTGAGGGTGCCTTCAAGAGACACAACATCTATTATTCCTCTCCCTCTCTTGTTCCTTGGTGTGGCCGGTCATCCTCTCCCTCTCTTCCTCTTGTGGTGGCCGAACCTCTCTCCCTTCCTTGGAGCTCTTGTGGTGGCCGGATACTACTTGGAGAAGAAGAAGAAGAAGGAGAGAAAGCTAGTATCTCTTGGAGCTTGGTTAGTATTTTGGTTTTTCTCCTTGGTGAAGTTTTCCTTTGTGGCCGAACCTTGCTTGGAGGAGAAGAAGGTGGTTGGTGGTTTCTCATCTCGGTAGATCGTTGCCCACACAACGTCCGAGGTTAGAAGAGGAATACGGTAGAAGATCAAGAGGTTTTTCTACAAGGTATAACTAGTAATTTCTATTTCCGCATCATGCTAGTTATTTATGGAAATAATACCAAATACAAGAGGCTTACGTTCTAGAATTTCGAATATGTTTTTTGAAGTTGTGTTCTTTTGTTTTTTCTTTTCCTTGTGATTTGATTGTTCTCTTTGGTTAACCTAAAGTTATTTTAGGAAATTAAATATTAGCTTTCTATTAAAGGTTTTGTCTAGTCGGTGGTGGTTGCTCCCATATCCAAGAAGGCCATGTGCCTCGCCACGTCAGTACTGGGAACCTTTTATGGAAATTAATATTTAATGGAATTAATAACTTAAGGAGACTTGGGTCGAACGTGTTAAGTTCCGCAGGAGATCCAAGTCAAAACCTAAAAGAACAAATAGATTAAGTTTTGGATCAAACGTGTTAAGTTCCGCAGGCGATCCAAAATTTAATTTAAAAGAACACATGGTAGCTAGGAAAAGGTTCAGACCTTTGTACAAAATTTTTGTACAGTGGAACCTATAGGTTTTCCGAGTAGCAACCAACATTTCCACCATGAGAGTTTGGTTTAATTCTTGATGAGTTGGATTTACAAGATGGATAAAGGATTTAGTGTGGAGGATGTTATGTGTTGGGAATTTATGGAGGTCAAAATCGATTAGAAATTCTGAGATTGGTGAATTTTGTAATAAGTGTTTGATAGAGACTTGAAGAAAAGGGCTGCTGGATTGTGTAGCAGTGAAGAATATGAGAATATGTATCATTGATAGTTTGTGCCAAGTTCTCTTGTAAACCTTTAATTAATGAAGGATCAAGTGAAGCTTTTATTATTATTTTTTTCCTACTGCCAAGTGGATCCTTCCTAAGTCTTCTATGGTTTAAAGAGATGCATCATGTTCAGTAAGTTGATTTAAATTCAAAGTACTCGACAAAGTTTGAATTCATGTGGGAAAAATTTAATTCAAGAATGCTGGCAGTGAATAGATGTATTTTCTGTTCAGGAGGGAAGAAAAAAAGTAGAGGAAGATAGAAATGAGGGGTAATTGATTGGAGCTGTATTAATTCTGTTAAAGATCTGCATTGCTAGAAATCAGATACAGATTCAAATCTAAGGAATTCCTGCATTTTAGAAATTTTGCAAACATGTAATTTCTGCAGATTCTGGATTCCTCAATTCAGAAAATTTCAAGTTCTCGATCTTGACAGAATTTGAGAGATTTGTTTGCTTGGATTTGTATTTGAATTCCTGGGAATAAGTCTTTTGTTCCATGTCAGCTTCATAATTCAATTCAGAGGATTATTTGAATTTGAATCAGCTCCTAGTATTGCTGCAAATTGCAGAACAAGAATAAGCAGTGAAGAACTTGGAATTTGGTATCAATTAACTGTCAAGCTTCTTATTCAGCTCCTATATTAGTAAGAGACTTAAGCAAAGCCTTTGTTATCTCATTGACGAGTCGCATTCCTCTTTATCCAAGTTGTCCACAGAACATATATATCTAAGGACAGAACTGCAAAAGTGGAAGCTGCAGAGAAGCAAATTTGCACTTGATGTTTCAGTTTTAAATGCTTTGAGCTAAATTCTTTTTGTTAAAGATGCAAGGGCTATGGTTGTTGCTGTTAAACTTTGTTTGGGTCATTGCTGATGCAAGATGAATGAAAACTTCAAGTTTTTAGAAGAAAGGTGACATTTTTTTTTAAAAAAAAACTGAACAGAATAGTGCTATTGAAGTCTGAAAAGGTTCGGAGGTTGCATCATAAATCAGTAAAGTATCATTAGTTTCAATGAGTCCAGGAATCAGTTAGTAGGCTAATGAAATGGTCAATGAATATATCAATAAGAACTAACTGCTGGATTGCTACGAATTCTGTTTGTAGATTTTTGATTAGTAAATGTAAACTTAGTTGAAATGCTGTTGGATTATTGAACATTGCTTTGGTCGGTTGCTGTATTAATATGAATGCAATTTTTCAAAATGGCAGAAGGAAAACCAACAATTGATGCATCAGATGTGTAACAAATTCTTTTGCAATTTTGTAGTGTTTTGTGCACTGCATGGTGGAATTTTAGGGAATATAAGTTTTGGATTTGTGTTGAATTGAGTTGGCTGAAATTTTATGAGAGGAAACTAATGTATCAATAACATCAAAATCTGATGATGTGTTTCTGATATTGTTATTGAGTTCTTTGAACTCCATTGAGCTTGAATCATAGTTCTGATTTCCCGAATGGCATACTTGTCAAAACTGAATCTGATTTCCAGAGAACAAAGCTGCGTTAACAGAACGTGTCAAGATAGAATCTATTAGTGCCAAATCAGATTTGTGTTATCTCTGAAACTGGAATCTAAGACACCAGATATCCAGAATTCAGTGCTATCTCTGAAATTGACCATTTGAATTTATGTTCCTGAAGCTGGTCTCTAGAGTTTTGGAATGCAGAAATCCCCACACTTAAAGATCAAAATCAAAGGTCAGATTTAGAAATCAGTTCCATACTCAACTCAGGGAATTTCTACATTTCAGGAACTAAGATGGTACAAAGGAAGTGTATCAAATTCAAGCTTAAAGAATTCAGATTGTGTGTTGGACTGTTTGCAGCATGAGAAAGCTCAAAATGGAGCTGAAATTTTGTGCCATTGCAAGAGAAGAGGTTAAGTATGAATGTCAGTCAAGCGCAGAAGAAGATGTCTATAAATTCAGAGCTTGCATTAATCAGGAAACAATTTTTATTTGGCACAAGATGGAATTGTGTGGAGTCTAATACAATCCTAGGTTCTTGGTCTTTGCCATTTCTGGATTTGATACAATGTGCAGTAGTGCAGTTATGCCAACTTCTCAATACATTTGTTTATCAGGAAAAGCTGTAATGAACTGAATTTTTGCTGGATTTGAGTACATGTATCAATAAGTACAAGTTTAGTACCAGTTCTATATGCTGTTTTTAATGAGTAACATTATGATTTCAAGATTGAAACCTGAGGTATCTCAGTTCAATGAGCTCCTACCTACTGAAGTCTGATTAACAGAGAATTCTGTTGTAAAACTTATCTGCAGGATTTTTGCAGTGTGTTAGGTAAGAGAAGAGAACTTAACTTGATTTTCCAGAAGTGGATTCTGAAATTCAGTCCAGGAACTGAAAAATTGCTGCTGTAATTCTGCATTTATTGAAATGCATTTCTTTCTTAGATTCTTTTTGCTAGCCCTGATTTGTGCCAACTTTTCAATCCAGTTCTAATTTGGTGCAAAGAAGGTGAAGCTGTTCTGAATTCTGCAGAGGACTAAATTATCTGTCATGCATGGAAATTTGAAGTTGAATCTCTTATATGAATTCAGTGCTGTTATCAGAGGATGAAAGTTGGGCAGCAAAGCTCTTTGATCTGGAGCCTTAATATGAAGAATGATTCCTGGAATTCTGGAGCTGCAATTCTTTAATTTCCTGTTGAATTCTAATTCATATTCCAGCAACCGAATTCTGAAACTGCTGCTGTGATTGGAGTTGTTGGAACTATGCATATTGCAACTGAATTTTGCTGGTATTGAATTCTAGATTGATGATCACAAAACAGAATTCAGAATGAAGAATCTGATCAGTGAGGTTTTGAAGCTGAATTTAGTAACACAAAGGTTGAGTATTAAGTTGAGGGCACATTGTATCAAGGTTATTGGATAGCTATTCAATTGAATAAGAGTTTGGTTTAATCTTTTGTTTACTCATTGACAAATGGTATTCAAGTTTCAATAGTTGGAAATCTGGAAAATTCTTGTAGATTGGATTTGAAACAATCTGTGGTAGAAATTGCAAGGTGGGAAATCAATTAAAGAAAAAGGAAGTTTACATTACTTGAATCATTAGAGTCATGCAATAACCATTCCACCAAATGGACCCTGTTTATAATGAATTCGGATCTGAAATAAAAAATCAGAAACAGTGAAAGGAAGTAAAAAGAAATTCTGCAGAAAGGAAATATAGTGGCTAAAAGAATATCATTGCATTGGATACATATGTGTTTGAATTGTCTGAGACGGCCAACACTCTAAGTGTGGGGGAGGGAACTCTTCCTCATAAGTTGAATTGAGATTGTTTTAGTTTCAAGTGATGCAATGAAGTGGAAAAAACAGTGAAGTGGAAAATAATTGGAAAATGGCACATCAAAAGAGTGTATCAAATGTGAAGAAAGAGTATCAAGAATTTTGGATTGTCATCAAATTGAAGGGGAGGTTAGCTTGGTATTTTGAATTTTGATAAAAACAAATGGTATTAATCTCTTTACACATCAAAATGGTCAACTCATCAAGTTTATTCGTCCAATACTCTCAATTCTTCATTGATTCCTTTTCTTTTGCCTATTACATTCATTTCACTTAGTTTTTCTTAATTCTATTGCAATTTTCAATAAATCTTTTTGATTCATGTATGCTATGTTTTATGGTGGTGGAGAATTAGAAAATAAGCAAGCTTATGGTAGTGAAATGTTGTGAGTTGCATTGAGTTGAACTCCACTAATATGCATGTTTGAGTGTGAGGGCTAGAATAGGTGAATACCTTGAGAGATTGCAATTTG
This sequence comes from Zingiber officinale, assembly GCF_018446385.1. Lineage (NCBI taxonomy): Eukaryota > Viridiplantae > Streptophyta > Magnoliopsida > Zingiberales > Zingiberaceae > Zingiber > Zingiber officinale. The sequence goes on along the minus strand of NC_056001.1, from coordinate 51,391,406 downwards.
CTTAATTTTTCAATTGGATTGAAACTACCATACTTACTGATTATTGTTTGGATTGAATTCATGATTGTTTGTGGTCTTTAGATGGTCTTAGTTAAATTCCTTTTACCATCTTCTAGGTATTGCTAGGAAAATGTTAGGGAAATGAATTCTAGTTGTTTCTTTGCTTTGTTTGCTTGCTCGGGACGTGCAAGAATAAGTGTGGGGGAATTTGATAACCATCATTTTGTATAGATATTTTGATTCATATAAGCATGTCATTTGATCTTCTCATGTGTTAATTCCACATTTATATCATATTTCATGAATTACATTCATTTGTGGACTTAATTACAAATTATATCATATTTGAGGTATTTGATGCTAATATTTTGTTATATGTTTTGTAGGATCAAAAGGTCATGGACTTGATCAGATCAGACCAAGTTTGGATTCAAATCTAGGGCTAATTGAAGAAATCAAGTTCTGAAGCAATATGGACCGTCCATCCAAGATCGGAGCGGATCTAAGTCATCTATCAAGGATCTGGTCCATCCAAGCCAAAGAATAGTAGATCACAACCATTGATGAAGATCTGAGCCTTTGTATCAGATTTAGATCAAATCTCACCGTTGGATTATACTCTGAGAAATCTCATCCGTCCATTCAGATCTCAGATCTGGTTTAAAAGGGAGAAGCTACAGTGCTTTTTCCTTCGTCAACTTCTACAGTACGTCCTCGCGTCAAGAACAGGCGAGGCGTGAGTCTCCGGCGATCTTCTCCGATCCATTCCACCGCCGACGAGTTACTGAGGTCAAGGGCGTTTCCCTTCCTCCGATCATCACCCATCTTCAAGTCGGCGACGCCATTTCAATCATCTGATTCATCCCTGATCTGCTGCAATTCTGAGAAGAAGAAGAACGGAGAAGTGGAGCGATTTGGTGGTTTCAACCGAATTCTATTCCTCCTTCCAACCGAAGATCTTCTTCCTCGAAGCTCTGCAACCATCTAAAGGGGCATGAGTGTTGCTCTGCTTTCTTCTCTGATTTCTACACCATTTCCAACCGCATCTGCCAGTTTCAGAGATCGTTATTTCGATTCTTCCCCGTCTGCAATATCTTGAAATCTTCGTCAAGATCAGTGAGTACTCGGGAATGCCCAGCTCACTTTGGTTCATCACTTTCCCCAATCTCCATTACTGAGTTTTGTTTTGCTCTATTTCTAGTTCAAGTTTATGATTTGTGCCGTTTAATTTTGTAGATTTACATTGCTTGAGTTAGCTGAATTCTTAGATCTGTTTCTTTTCTTTGATTCTGTTGTATGCTTGTTGAATCTCTACGTCTAGATTTGAAGTGTTTGGTAAGTTGTTCTTGAATCGATTACATCTACTGTTCATCCGAATTCAAGTTCTTGTTTCAGTAATTGGCTGAATCTGATTAGGTTTTGTTCTTGTTTAGTATTGTTGGTTTCTTATCTACTCAGTTGCATGAATCTGAATAGATCTTCTATCATCTGACAAATGGTGGTTTGATCCATTGAATTGATCTTTTGTTCTTGTCTTGTTCTTATTTTACTCTTGTTTAGTTTCTAATTTGTTTGGATCTGTTAATGATGAAATTCATAGCATAATGTGACAATATGTTGTGGGTTCATGATTAATAGATAGTTAGATAGGATTTCTTCCATTGCGTTAGATTTAGTTTCATACTTGTCTTGCTATTTCATTCTTTAATCCAAGAAGTCAATAAAACCCAAAAACCCCAAGAGAAATAACAATTCAATCCTAAAAATATTAAGCATTGGCTACATTCGTTGGGAGACGACCCGAGTTATCTCTATGCTACATTAGTGTAGAATGGATTCGGATACTTAATTCTTTTGATACCCATTTCACGACAAAATTAGGGTTTATCACTTACTTCAGCAGATTTCTATTCATGAGTGGAAATGAGAACACATTACTATGGACTTTGTGGTGGGTGTGCCGAGGACACGACGAGGCCGTGACGTGATTTGGGTAATCGTTGATCGATTAACCAAATTCGCACACTTGTTAGCGATCCAGAAGACTGATTTCCTGGATCGATTGGTAGATCTGTTTTGTCGGGAGATCATCAGATCACGTGATGTCCCGTTGACTATTATTTCGGATAGAGACCCCCGGTTCACGTCTCATTTTTGACAGAGTCTGCAGCAGGCCTTGGGCACGTAGCTCTGTTTCAGTACAACTTTTCATCCGCAGACAGATGGACCGTTAGAGCGGACCATTCAGACTCTAGAGGACTTGCTGAGGTCTTGAGTATTGGATTTTAGGGGCAGTTGGGAGGACTATTTGTCACTGGTAGAGTTCGCCTACAACAACGGTTTGCATTCGGCTATCCAAATGCCACCGTTGAAGTGTTGTATGGTAGGCCTTGTCGGACACCCACCCTCTGGATGAGGTTGGGGAGGCCCAGTTGTTGGGACCACATAGAGCTCAGCATGACGCAGAGTTGGTCCGTACTATCAGACGGAGGATGTCAGAGGCGCAGGACCACCAAAAGAGTTATGCTGATCGGAGACACAGACCCCTAGCGTTCTCTATTGGCGACCATGTATTTTTGCGAGTTTCACCCACGAAAGGGGTGAAGAGATTTGACCTCAGATGCAAGCTAGCTCTGCGATATGTTGGACCTTTCCAGATCTTGGAGAGGATTGGAGTGGTAGCTTACTATCTGGCACTACCACCGTCCTTGTCAGGCGTGCATGACGTATTCTATGTGTTTGTATTGAGGAGGTATATACCTGACCCGACACATGTGCTGACAGATATTTCAGTCTCCGTTCAGCCTGACGTCACTTATGAGGAGGTTTCGGTACGGATTTTGGATCGGAAAGAGAGTAAGTTGCGGAACAAGACTATCCGGCTGGTTAAAGTCGGATGACAGCATCATTCAGACGAGGAGATTACTTGGGAGCTCGAGGATATTATCCGAGCTCGATATCCCCATCATTTTCACTTGAGGTATGATTTAATTTACTGTTCAGCAATGATACTCTTTATCTGTTGTTAGTACTTGCTCATGGTAGATAACGAAATTTGGGGATCAAATTTTATTAGTAGGGGAGAATGTAAAATACCGGAAAATAGAGGAAATAACAAGGGGAATTTTTCAGAATTTTTGGAAATTTTTCGGAGCTCGTACGGACGAGTTGACGGGGATAAAAAAAGCGGGGCCCGGAAAAGCCTGTTTAGGCTACCTATTTAAGCGACGAAAAGTTTGCTTTTTCTTTTATTTATTTTCTTTATTTGTTTTTCTTTTCCTCCGATTTCTCTTTGTCGCCGTTTCCCTCTTCCCCTGCCGAAGCTCTTGCGCGCTCGTCGCCCTCCTCCGAAAACCCTAACCGCAGGCCACGACAGTTTTCTTCCTTCCTTCCACTTCTTCTTCTTCTCCTCTTCCCTACGCCAAACCCAATTCTTCTTCCCGAGCCCTCACATTTCCTCCCGACTCCTCTCCGCCCGAATCCAGGCCGCCCGACCTCGCGCGCACGCCCACACCCCTCTGCCGCCGGCGATGAGAGCCCCGATTCCTCTCATCTGGCCGACGCGGCGTCGACCCTCGATCCGCCGGCATCCGAGCCCTAGAGTCGCTGTCGTCGCCACAGCTTTGTCGCCGCTGTGCCCTAGCTTGAAGCCGACGGTCATGGTCCTCTCTCTCTCCGGCGGCCACTGCTTTGCACTCTTCAGCCCTAGTGCCGGTCACCGTGTTGTTCCTCTGTGCTGTGCCCTAGCTAGCTTCACTGTGCCGCCTCACCTCTGCTTCTGCCGGTTTTTCGATTTTTATCCGATCATCTTTCCTGGCTGACGGCGTGAGCACGAAGTCGTCTAGCAGTGGTCTTGGAGGTAGAAGATCTGTTTGATTTCCAGTCATGTTCTTATTTGATTCTTTCCTTGATTTGATTGATTCCAGTGGGTTGTGATGCTCGGTGGAGTTAGAAATTTAGGTGTTGTGGGTTGTTCCTGGTTCCGGCAACCACTCCATCTAGCTACTCTCTTTGATTTCAGTAGCAAGAACGACTGAGAGGTTGAGGTAAGATGAGTAGATTTTGTTCTTGAATCCGGTTATTGTTGGTTTTGGATATTCTGTTCTTGATCCGAACAGTGTAGTTTATTCCTAGCTATGAGTTGGATTCTGGGTTAGGTTTATGTGATTGTTGATTAGGGTTTTGCCTTAATTTAGGGTAAGAGATTTTTATTTAGCTATTCATAGGAGTGTAGCTAAATAAAATATTTATTTATTGGTGACTCAGGGTTTTGACGCGAGAAGAGCATCTCGACGTCCGAGTTGGACCGGATTGATCTTTTCGATTTGGAGGCGGGTACTTTGACTTATGTCTTTTGATATGCATAATAATGTGTTTAACATATAGCAATGATTGTGTTATCCATTTGTTTCGGTTGGTCACTACATGATCTGTTACATGTTTGCTTGTTTACTTATTATGCACTGCATGTTATTATTTACCTGATTATACATGCTTTAGGTAGTGACCCAACCATATGATACATTATGTTCAGGACCTAGAGTTTATTTGATACCATATCTGTTTGTGTACCTTTCATTTGATACATTGTCTTGTGGTACACATTTTATATTTATGTATGGAGCATGCTATGCTATTCGTGATATTGCCATGTTTAGTGTCATGCATCATCTTGCATGATTGCATGCTGTGCGATTGTCTGCTCCATTATTGTTGAGCACATCGCCAGTTACATGTATCTGTACACACCACCACTCATGGGTTAGTGGTATATCAGACAGGTGTGTGGCAGTTCTGCTGTTTGGCTCCGTTGGTAGCCGGCAGACAGTTCCGCTCTGTTTGGCTCCGTTGGTTTAGTGTAGCAGCGTTGTAGCCGGCAGGCAGTTGGACTTTGTTTGGCTCCGTTGGTCCGCTCATGGGTAGTGTGACTCAGCGTGGTAGCCGGCAGAGATTCCTCCCCGTCATCGTGTACCGGGAGATGAGAGCATTGCGCTCCCCCATTTATTATTTCGGGGTAGGAGTATGTGTGTACTCCGACAGCATCCCGTCCACTCGGTCACTCATCAGGGACAGTGATGTCAGAGTGCACGGTTGTCACAGCTCTACCCACTCGGACTCACCATTGTGTGTGAGATGGCTGATTGGCGTCAGGGGCGACCATGTCATTGGCATCATATGCATGATGCATTTATTGTTGGTGTTTGCTGCATTTACTTGCTGCATTTATATGGATGCATATGATTGACATGCGTACAGGATTATGACACCCTCGGTTTGACGACCCTGTTACCTTTATACCTTGGTCCTGGTTAGTACAGTTTTGTCCTATTTTTGTTTTAGTTGCATTTATTCTTCTTGTATTCAGGAGACTGTACGCATGATTAGTGTTGTCTGTTATTTACTTTATTATGCATATCAGTTGTTACCCGTTGAGCGTTGGACTCACCCCCGCCTCCGTTGTTATTTTCAGGTTGATGTTGTCAGGAGGCAGTTCCAGTCGCTAGTCCCCACTGCACGTAGTGCTAGTACTCTGCAGACCACGAGTTGTTATTTTAGTTTTCTCTATCGGACTATGTCTTAGTCTTGTATTGGTTTTACTTACAGATCTTGTATGGATTCTTATCGTTGATGGACTTTGGTATGGTTTGGATATGTTTTACTCCATGCCTGCCTGGACGGCAGAAGAGGTGAGTTTGTCGGATTTGAGCTTTACGAGTGTAGTTGAGTAGGGTTGTTTTCGAGTCATCGTATTACTGTTCTATTTGTTTACTACTTAACTGCGTGGTTGTGTCAGCCAGATGCTGAAATTGATATTAACTGCGTGGTGATTGTTTTATTATTGTTATTATTCCAGCCGCATGTGGCTGAGGTATATGATGATGTAGAAAAGTTTCAGATTGTCTGCCGTACAGGGGAGATGCTGTCGAAATTTCTTCGGACAGAGACTTCTCCGGGGCGTGACAGAAGGAAAGAGAGAGTAAAGAAAATAGAGAGAGATAGAGAGAGAGAGAGAGAGAGAGATCAAGGGAGAAGAGTTGGTTGGGGGAATGATTCTAGGATTTCAGTTTCACTATAATACTAGTTAATGTTACTATGAATTATTCATCTACCTGACTCCATGCTTATACTCGTGTAGTGATTCTAATAAAATTTCGGCACAACCCCACACAGGTCGCATCACAGAGTTAACACTAGTTCTAACACCATTAAGTAAAGAAGTAATTCTAGAAAGTCTAGTTAAAAGGATACCCTAGGACCCCTGATCATACAATCGCTAAAGTTATCTAATATACTTCCTAACGATAGATTAATGATATTAAGGAGAAGAGATAACCTAGAAAGTCTGGTTAAAGGGTTACCCTTTGTCATAGGGCCCCTAGTCATACAATCACTATATTACACAAGTCACTTCCTAACATTAATTTGGAAAAATTCCTAAAACTCTAATTAGCCTTTCTAGGAAAGAATTGGTCTCTATATCAAGACCTATAGAAAGTGGGGTAATATCGATGACCTTTCTCACTAAGAGCACAATATATCTGGTTGAAAGGGTATCCTCTGTCATTAAGGATCCTCCTGTTATCCAGTCCAGTCAACCTTAACATTGAGACAAATCCCTTGTAACACCCATAGGATATCTAGCAAGTTGCATATTTTTACCATGGTTTAAAATAGGCCTTAGGTGAAAATTAGTAAAAATAATAAAAATAGAACCAAAAAGAGATGACCAAGGTTTGAACCTTGGACCACTTACTAGATACATGTATGTGATAACCAATGAATCAAGAGAATATATTGTTAGGAAGAGAAGGGACAATATAGTTAAGAGTAAGAGAAGGTTTCTTTCATTTAGGAAGAGAAGTTGGAATTGCCTTCTTCCTCTCAAATGAAAAGATGATTCTTGCTCTCTCTTTTCATTAAGGGATGAGTAAAAGAAAAGAGAAGGAAAAACTCATTTTCCCTTCTTCTTTTCATTTGGAATAAAAAGAGAAAATGAATGAAAACATTCATTTTGTTCTCTTCTTCCTCCCTCCTCCTCTCCACCGAAACCCTCTTCTCTCCCTCACCATTGCCGAACCAAGCAAAAAGCAAGCTCCCTAGGAAAAAAACTTCACAACCAAGGACTTCTTCTTCTAGGAAATTAAGCGAAAGGATGTGAGTATCCCCTCACTGCAGTACAAGTAGTTGTCGGTTTGTTTTTCGTATGAAAATGTTTTTTTTGAAACCTTATAGTTTTCTTGTAAGCTATGACCAAGATAGATTGGTGGTCACTTAGGATTTACAAGTTTACAAATTATGCTTTATGTTGTACAAAAAAAAAAAGAGTTTAGAACCTCACCTTGAAGTTTCGGCCAAGACAAAAAGAGGAGGTCTAGGGCAAAGTTCTTTTGGTAACATGCTTGTCTATGCTCTTATATGATGTAGGATCTTTCATATGTTGTTAGTTCAAGTTTTAAGGCTTTATATGTTGTTAAAAGAATAGGAACCCTAACCTAATGTTTCGGCCAAGATGAATCATAGGGTATAGGGCAAAGTTTGAAAAGAAAACATATTTGTTATGCTCCTTCATGATGTATGTTTTTCATAGGTTTATAGCTTAGTTCTTTTCATGCTCCATGTTGGATGAAATTTGGAGAAATCTATCTTCAAGTCTCGGCCAAGGAATAGAAATGAAGTTTAGAATAAGGTTCTTTTATGATAACAAGCTTTGATGAATGAACTTTTATGTGATGATAGTTTTAAGTCTTATGCTCCATGTTGTATAAAAAAAAATATATATGAAAACTCTAGTAGAAGTTTCGGCCAAGACAAGATATGAAGCTTAGGGACAAGATTTTAAACCTAATCATGCTTGTTTATGCTTATTCATGAGGTATGATATCTTGTAGGTAGCTAGGTGAAGTCTTTATATTACATGTTTCACTAGAAGAAATGGAACCCCACTTGTAAGTCTCGGCCAAGAATAGAAATGAAGTTAGAACAAGGTTTTCTTTTATGATAACATGCTTTGATGAATGAACTCTTATGTGATGATAGTTTGGGTTTATGTTTCATGTTGTATAAAAAAAAAAAATGAAAACCCTAGTGAAGTTTCGGCCAAGGTAAGATATGAGGCTTAGGGTTAGAATTTAAAACCTAAACATGGTTGTTTATGTTCATTCATGAAGTATGATACCTTGTATGAAATTAGATTAAGACTTTATGCACTAGAAGACTTGAAACCCTACTTGTAGGTTTCGGCCAAGGTAGAGTATAAGCTTAGAGTTAAGTTTTTCTAACTTAATTATGCTTAGTTATGTTTCTACATGTTGTATGATTTTTAGTATGAGATTAGATAAGTTGCCATGCTGCATGTTGTACAAATGAATCTTAGAACCTCACCTTAGGGTTCGGCCAAGCAAGTACATGAGCTTAGAACAAGGTCTTGAACTTTAACTATGCTTGTTTATGCTTCGTTATGTTGTATGATTATTTATCTATAGTTGGTTGAAGTTTCATGCTCTTTATGGTGGCCATAGTCTAGAATTGATGCTAGTAAGGTTTCGGCCAAGAATAAAAGAATGGGTTTAAGAAAAATTTTTGAACTTAACTATGCATGCTTATGTTTCCTCATGTTGTATAATTCTTGATATATATAGTTAGTCTAAGTTTCATGCTTCATGATATGACAAGATATGTTATGCTCCATGATATGAGATGATATGTTATGTTTCATGGAATGATATAGGCTATGCTTCATGATATGATATGTGTTATGCTTCATGATATGATATGCTATGCTTCATGATATGATATATGCTAATTTTCATGAAATGATATGCTATGCTTCATGATATGATAAATGCTATGTTCCATGTAACATGCTATGCTTTATGTTATGATAAGAACATGTTATGGTTTATGGGATATGTTATGAAAGACTTATGTAAGAAGAAAAGCCTAAGAGATGCTTCCCTTAAGTTGGGATCAAGAGCTCTCTTCATGATATGACATGTATGAAAAGACAAGAACATGATATGTATGATGACATGATAAGAAAATATGATATAAGATATGTATGACATGCTATTTTATTTTTGTATGGCTTGTACCAAGGGTGGGCTCCATAAGCGCCCCGAGGTCGATGGTCTATGAAACGGGCCTCGTAAAAAGGGATGTGCTCCTTAGTACGCCCCTAGGTCGACGGACTATGAACGGACCTAGATCCCTAGTAGGTTCGGGGCTAGCTACCCTGTCCTAGGGATTGCGCGTATTTATGTATGTATGTTGTACAAGTCGGGCCCTTATGTTGATATTATGTTCAAGTATGTATATGATATAAAGAAAGGAAAAAAAACACATGTTGCATATGTTCATTTCATTATGCAAGTTTTTAAAGGAACATCTTGCATCTACATGTACATGTTATATGAATCCCTTCACACTTATTGAAGATACTTTTGAAATCATGTTTATGATGTTTGGATGATCATGTTATTAGTTCATGTTATGTATTCACATGTTATGATATGTTTCATGTTATGTCCTCACATGCTATGATATGTTTCATGATATGTTCTCACATGCTATGATATGATTATGGTATGTCTTTCACATGCTATGATATGTTTTACATGTACGTATGATTTATGGTTTTATGAGTAGGAAAGGAGCTTACTAAGCCTTAGGGCTGATATTTTTTATGTTTCCTTGTACTGCAGAGAAAGGCAAGGAATGGATGAACTAAGGGGAGCAGCAAGAAAGGCAGGAAGTGTGTGTGGAAGTGGCATGGTGGATAAATCTAATTTAGTTTAAAACTTTATTTGGTTGAATTATGCATGTGAACTAAGTTTGGACCTTATGTTTATGCTGATAACTTGAACTAGTATGCTATGCATTTATGATGTCTTATTTCATGTCAGTAGATTGATAATATCATGATTCATGTTCATGTAGCAAATATAGATTAAATTATGCACAAGTATTAGTATAATTTACGGTTCACATGCCATGTAAAAAAAAATGCATATGATTAAACAGAATGAAAATTATGATAAGTATCTTCCGCTGCCATGAGATCATATGCACATGTATGTTAGGTAGGTGTAAGTAACCCCGTCCCTTAGGGTAGCCTTAGCGCGCCCGAAAGGGGCGGGCGTTACAGTTTGGTATCAGAGCAAGTTTAGTTTCCACTACACACATATCAAGCCTACATCCTGCCGCTCCAAGTAAGAATTTTATGCTTAAATTTTTATGATGCTTATGCTTAAATCTATTCTTTCATAATGCTTTGATAGTATGCATATCTACTTTTTATTATTATTATTATTATTTGATAAGTTACAATTTTAGTTTAAGTATGCATGATGGTAGATTAGGAATAATAATAACTTATGCTAGCCTTGTTATTATTCATGAAGAGAAGCATGGCTAGAAGACGCAATACTAGAGCAGAGGAGACAGTACCTCCACCTGATCTGATGCATGTAGTCACTGAGCTCCAGCGTCAGGTTACGGAACAACAACAGATAATCACTGCTCTAATGAATCAGCAGGGGAATACTGCTACCCCACTTGGAAATCAGAATACGATGCCAGTTATACCTGCAGCTGCACCAGTGCCACCGATACCTGCACCACCGGTAGGCCCAGCTCCAGTGGTTTGTCAGGAGGCATATTTGATTCAGTGACAGAGACTGAAGCCGGAAGCTTTCTCCGGTAACTGTGAACCATGGGACGCCCAGGCCTGATTCAAGACTGTAGAGAGCATAGTGGAGTTATTGGATTGGCCCGAATACGAGAAGGTCAAATGCGCATCGTTCTGCCTTACAGGCGATGCTAGAATGTGGTGGGACCGAGTCAAAGCAAAAAGACAAATAAATCAGATGAGATGGACAGACTTTGAGACGGAATTTTTCGAAGAATTTTTTCATATGAGGGTGACAAACAAGCACTATGACGAGTTCACCGAGTTCCGACAAGGCGATCTGTCGGTTAATGAAGCGGTTAAGAAATTCAACCGTTTAGCGCGCTTATGTCCAGAATTGGTTAGCACTGAAAGAGAAAGGGTCAGACTCATGTTGAAGATGCTCCGACCTGAGATAACTCTGAATGTGGCCGGTGGAGTTAATAAACCCCAGACCGCTGAAGAATTAATCAGCAATGCCCTGATCACCGAACACTATTAGAAGGCGATGAACGATGGCAAGAGTCAAACTCATCCGGGAGGACAGAAATCTCAGAGCAACTGAACCAACTGGAAAGGAAATCACAGTGGCAAGAGGAAGCAATGGACTGACTCCAAGGGTGGTCCAATAAGCAAGCAGCTCATGTTTCCTCAGTGTACCACCTGCGGGAAGAAGCACCCGGGAATATGCCGTATAGGCACAAATAGATGCTACAACTGTGGAATGGAAGGACATATGGCTTGGAACTGCCCTACTCAGATTCAGACACCTCCTCCACAGCATGTCCAAAACAGAGGTGTTCTCCCACAGCTACACCTGATGCAAGCTGCATTAGAAGGCCCTCAGATAAGTCAAGGGAGATTGGAGGCTCCGCCAGTGACGACGAATGCCAGAATTTTCTCCCTCACCCAGGAAGACGTGGCGAATGCTTCTACTGCTGTCACAGGTCAGATATTTATTTTCAGTCAGCATGCTACTGTATTATTTGATACTGGGGCAACACACTCGTTTATCTCTACACCTTTCACAAGAAAGATAGACATGCCACCCCAAGCCTTAGATTGCAAGTTTTTAACGACTTTACCTTCGGGAGAGGTGATGCCATCCACTCATATACTGGGAACCACACCCATCAGAATCGCAGACAGAGAACTCTACTATGACCTGATAGTGCTTGATATGCAGGATTATGATATTATATTGGGCATGGACTTCCTGAGCAAGTACGGTGCTTCAATAGAATGCCGTAATAGAAAAGTAATTTTCCGGCCTGAAGCAGAACCGACTTTCGAATTTATCGGAGAGACCAAGAAAGAAGCTAAAAAGTTTTTATCAGCTTTAAAGGCACGGAAGATGTTGGACAACAGATGCACTGGGTTTCTAGCTCATGTGGTTGATACAAGTCAAGCAGAGGAGCTGAAGCCGGAAGATGTCAGAGTGGTATTCAATTACCCAGAGGTATTTCCTGATGAACTACCAGGGTTAGCACCTGACCGAGAGATCGAGTTTGAAATCGAATTGGTTCCTGGTACGAAGCCGATCTCTAAAGCACCTTACCGTACGGCGCTTGCTGAATTGAAGGAACTTCAAGAACAGCTACGGGAGTTACTCGACAAGGGACTTATCCGCCCTAGTCACTCTCCATGGGGAGCTCCGGTACTGTTTGTGAAAAAGAAGGATGGGTCTATGCGAATGTGCATAGACTATCGAGCGCTAAATAAGGTTACAATCAAGAACAGATATCCTTTACCACGGATTGACGACCTGTTTGACCAGTTGAAGGGTGCCACCGTCTTCTCTAAGATTGATTTACGTTCTGGCTATCATCAAGTAAAGGTAAAACAAGATGATATACCGAAGACGGCTTTCCGGACAAGATACGGGCATTATGAGTTCGTAGTAATGCCCTTCGGAGTGACAAATGCTCCTGCTCTATTTATGGACCTGATGAACCGGGTGTTCTCAGTATATCTCGACAAATTTGTGATAGTTTTTATCGATGACATCCTCATTTATTCGAGAACCCAAGAAGAGCATGCCGAACACCTGGAAATAGTATTACAAATTCTTCGGGAAAAGCAACTGTATGCGAAATTCTCCAAGTGCGAATTTTGGCTCGACCAAGTATCATTTTTGGGTCATGTTATCTCTAAGGATGGGGTAATGGTAGACCTAATCAAGATTGAAGCCGTCCGTAACTGGAATAGGCCAAGGAATGCCAGCGAAATCAGGAGTTTCCTCGGACTAGCAGGCTATTACCGGAAGTTCGTAGAGGGTTTCTCCAGAATCGCAGCCCCGATGACAACCCTCACTCGGAAAAATAAGAAGTACAAATGAACAGACGACTGCGAGAAGAGTTTCACAGAACTGAAAAGGAGACTGACCAGTGCTCCAATTCTTACTCTTCCGGAAGGCAACGAAGGATTTGATATGTACAGCGACGCTTCTAAATCAGGACTCGGAGCTGTACTCATGCAGAATGGAAAGGTCATTGCCTATCCCTCTATGCAAATCAAAGAACACGAGAAAAATTACCCCACTCACGATTTGGAGCTAGCAGCCGTGGTCTTTGCTCTTAAAATATGGAGGCATTATCTATATGAAGCACAGTGTAAGATTTATACAGATCACCAGAGTCTAAAATACTTCTTCACACAGAAGGACCTGAACATGAGACAACGAAGATGGCTTGAACTAGTCAAGGACTATGACTGCGAAATCTTTTACCATCCGGGAAAAGCGAACAAAGTGGTCGAGGCACTGAGTAGGAAGTCGTAGACCACCTTAGTACCCGGAGCTGTTTTAAGTTCGAGGATGAACTTTTATGAGGTATGGGGGACTGTAACACCCATAGGATATCTAGCAAGTTGCATATTTTTACCATGGTTTAAAATAGGCCTTAGGTGAAAATTAGTAAAAATAATAAAAATAGAACCAAAAAAGAGATGACCAAGGTTTGAACCTTGGACCTCTTACTAGATACATGTATGTGATAACCAATGAATCAAGAGAATATATTGTTAGGAAGAGAAGGGACAATATAGTTAAGAGTAAGAGAAGGTTTCTTTCATTTAGGAAGAGAAGTTGGAATTGCCTTCTTCCTCTCAAAGGAAAAGATGATTCTTGCTCTCTCTTTTCATTAAGGGATGAGAAAAAGAAAAGAGAAGGAAAAACTCATTTTCCCTTCTTCTTTTCATTTGGAATAAAAAGAGAAAATTAATGAAAACATTCATTTTGCTCTCTTCTTCCTCCCTCCTCCTCTCCACCGAAACCCTCTTCTCTCCCTCACCATTGCCGAACCAAGCAAGAAGCAAGCTCCCTAGGAAAAAGACTTCACAACCAAGGACTTCTTCTTCTAGGAAATTAAGCGAAAGGATGTGAGTATCCCCTCACTATAGTACAAGTAGTTGTCGGTTTGTTTTTCGTATGAAAATGTTTTTTTGAAACCTTATAGTTTTCTTGTAAGCTATGACCAAGATAGATTGGTGGTCACTTAGGATTTACAAGTTTACAAATTATGCTTTATGTTGTACAAAAAAAAAAAAAGAGTTTAGAACCTCACCTTGAAGTTTCGGCCAAGACAAAAAGAGGAGGTCTAGGGCAAAGTTCTTTTGGTAACATGCTTGTCTATGCTCTTATATGATGTAGGATCTTTCATATGTTGTTAGTTCAAGTTTTAAGGCTTTATATGTTGTTAAAATAATAGGAACCCTAACCTAATGTTTCGGCCAAGATGAATCATAGGGTCTAGGGCAAAGTTTGAAAAGAAAGCATATTTGTTATGCTCCTTCATGATGTATGTTTTTCATAGGTTTATAGCTTAGTTCTTTTCATGCTCCATGTTGGATGAAATTTGGAGAAATCTATCTTCAAGTCTCGGCCAAGGAATAGAAATGAAGTTTAGAATAAGGTTCTTTTATGATAACATGCTTTGATGAATGAACTTTTATGTGATGATAGTTTTAAGTCTTATGCTCCATGTTGCATAAAAAAAATATATATATATGAAAACTCTAGTAGAAGTTTCGGCCAAGACAAGATATGAAGCTTAGGGACAAGATTTTAAACCTAATCATGCTTGTTTATGCTTATTCATGAGGTATGATATCTTGTAGGTAGCTAGGTGAAGTCTTTATATTACATGTTTTACTAGAAGAAATGGAACCCCACTTGTAAGTCTCGGCCAATAATAGAAATGAAGTTAGAACAAGATTTTCTTTTATGATAACATGCTTTGATGAATGAACTCTTATGTGATGATAGTTTGGGTTTATGTTTCATGTTGTATAAAAAAAAAAAATGAAAACCCTAGTGAAGTTTCGGCCAAGGTAAGATATGAGGCTTAGGGTTAGAATTTAAAACCTAAACATGGTTGTTTATGTTCATTCATGAAGAATGATACCTTGTATGAAATTAGATTAAGACTTTATGCACTAGAAGACTTGAAACCCTACTTGTAGGTTTCGGCCAAGGTAGAGTATAAGCTTAGAGTTAAGTTTTTCTAACTTAATTATGCTTAGTTATGTTTCTACATGTTGTATGATTTTTAGTATGAGATTAGATAAGTTGCCATGCTGCATGTTGTACAAATGAATCTTAGAACCTCACCTTAGGGTTCGGCCAAGCAAGTACATGAGCTTAGAACAAGGTCTTGAACTTTAACTATGCTTGTTTATGCTTCTTTATGTTGTATGATTATTTATCTATAGTTGGTTGAAGTTTCATGTTCTTTATGGTGGCCAAAGTCTAGAATTGATGCTAGTAAGGTTTCGGCTAAGAATAAAAGAATGGGTTTAAGAAAAGTTTTTGAACTTAACTATGCATGCTTATGTTTCCTCATGTTGTATAATTCTTGATATATATAGTTAGTCTAAGTTTCATGCTTTATGATATGACAAGATATATGTTATGCTCCATGATATGAGATGATATGTTATGTTTCATGGAATGATATAGGCTATGCTTCATGATATGATATGTGTTATGCTTCATGATATGATATGCTATGCTTCATGATATGATATATGCTAAGTTTCATGAAATGATATGCTATGCTTCATGATATGATAAATGCTATGTTCCATGTAACATGCTATGCTTTATGTTATGATAAGAACATGTTATGGTTTATGGGATATGTTATGAAAGGCTTATGTAAGAAGAAAAGCCTAAGAGATGCTTCCCTTAAGTTGGGATCAAGAGCTCTCTTCATGATATGACATGTATGAAAAGACAAGAACATGATATGTATGATGACATGATAAGAAAATATGATATAAGATATGTATGACATGCTATTTTATTTTTGTATGACTTGTACCAAGGGTGAACTCCATAAGCGCCCCGAGGTCGATGGTCTATGAAACGGACCTCGTAAAAAGGGATGAGCTCCTTAGTATGACCCTAGGTCGACGGACTATGAACAGACCTAGATCCCTAGTAGGTTCGGGGCTAGCTACCCTGTCTTAGGGATTGCGCGCATTTATGTATGTATGTGGTACAAGCCGGGCCCTTATGTTGATATTATGTTCAAGTATTTATATGATATAAAGAAAGAAAAAAAAACACATGTTGCATATGTTTATTTCATTATGCATGTTTTCAAAGGAACATCTTGCATCTACATGTACATGTTATATGAATCCCTTCACACTTATTGAAGATACTTTTGAAATCATGTTTATGATATTTGGATGATCATGTTATTAGTTCATGTTATGTATTCACATGTTATGATATGTTTCATGTTATGTCCTCACATGCTATGATATGTTCTCACATGCTATGATATGGTTATGTTATGTCTTTCACATGCTATGATATGTTTTACGTGTACGTATGATTTATGATTTTATGAGTAGGAAAGGAGCTTACTAAGCCTTAGGGCTGATAGTTTTTATGTTTCCTTGTACTGCAGAGAAAGGCAAGGAATGGATGAACTAAGGGGAGCAGCAAGAAAGGCAGGAAGTGTGTGTGGAAGTGGCATGGTGGATAGATCTAATTTAGTTTAAAGCTTTATTTGGTTGAATTATGCATGTGAACTAAGTTTGGACCTTATGTTTATGCTGATAACTTGAACTAGTATGCTATGCATTTATGATGTCTTATTTCATGTCAGTAGATTGATAAGATCATGATTCATGTTCAAGTAGAAAATATAGATTAAATTATGCATAAGTATTAGTATGATTTACGGTTCACATGCCATGTAAAAAAAAAATGCATATGATTAAATAGAATGAAATTATGATAAGTATCTTCCGCTGCCATGAGATCATATGCACATGTATGTTAGGTAGGTGTAAGTAACCCCGTCCCTTAGGGTAGCCTTAGCGCGCCCGGAAGGGGTGGGCGTTACATCCCTCACATTTATATGCATGCACCACATACATATTTCGTCCAACACATATAAGGCTCAACACACATAGAACAAGTTATAAACATTTCATTGAACAAAGAAATAAGAAAATATATACTTCATGCATGAACAACACATCATAATTACTCCTTACATCTTAAGAATTGGAGAATCTACTCCATTACAAGAGAATACAACTAAAGGATGAAGAAAATAGCAAACTACAACTCAATATATAGAAATATAGAGAAGAGAGTGTCTTATCCTTGAAGCTTAGCATATTTAGAGGCGTTCCCTTGCTCCAGAAGTAGTCAGATGGTGCAGATCTGCAAAGATGTAAGCTCTAGGGTTTCCACTAGAAGGTAAAACCCTTCCCAAAGGAAGGGGTGGAGCCCCAAACCAAGGATAAGTGAAAAGGGGAGAAAATCCCCTTTTATAGGCAGGGTAGGGGGCACGACCCCTTGCCCTTAGCCCGCATGACTATGTCATATGGTACGACCGAGGCGTGTAGACAGCGAATGGGGACAACATGACCGTGCCTGTGAGGCACGACCAACCATGTCCCTTTCTATGACTGGGAGACATGACCCTGCCGTGCCACTCTCTAGAACAAGGGTACAACCATGCTTGATACGCACAACCTTGTCATGACTATCTCTATAGGGGGATCATGGTCATGCCTATAGGCACTACTGGGCCATGTGCACTGCTGTGGAAAGGGCATGACATTGCCTTAGGGCATGAACTTCCTATGTTGATTTTCATACGAAGCTGCTCCATGCATTCTTTTTTCCATTCTCGCTCCAATTTACGTCCTATCAATAAAATAAGGAAAGAGAAGATCTCTAAACAAATACAATGGAAGTAAGATATTATAATGAAATAGGGTACAATAAACATAGATTATACTTATTAAATGCAAGTAAATGTTCGCTAAGTAATGCTTAAAAATATATATAATCTATGGACATCACACCCCCAGAGTTAAACTTTTACTTGTCCTTAAGAAAAAACTACAATCTAAACTCCTATGGTTAAATAGTACATCATACTCTCTAGAAAATTAGTTTAATCCTATCAAATAAGTTCATTGG
Source organism: Zingiber officinale (assembly GCF_018446385.1). Lineage (NCBI taxonomy): Eukaryota > Viridiplantae > Streptophyta > Magnoliopsida > Zingiberales > Zingiberaceae > Zingiber > Zingiber officinale. The sequence goes on along the minus strand of NC_056001.1, from coordinate 51,373,287 downwards.
TGAGCAATATACAAAAGTTGTTCGAGTATGACCTAAAAAATAGTTTTACATGCTCAGTGTAATAGTAGTATAAAAGTTTCAATCCCTAAGCCTAGTCAAGTTGAACTAAGTATTCCTTATGCTCCAAAAGTGGTAATGTAAGATATGACAAATTAAATAATAAGTTTTATTGGAGAAATAAACTTATTAGACTTTTTAAAAAAATTTAGAAATTTTCTGGGATTTATTCTAAGCTTGGATGATATATTTTAAGGGGATAGATCTATTAGACTTTGTGAAAGCCTGTTTAATATACCAATTAAGTGGAAGTTAATTAAGAAATTAACTTAGGGTTTAATTAATTAAATCCTAAGTACATAAAACACAATCTCCTCTTCCCTTCCTCTAGAATTCCACTCTTCACTCCTCCTCTTCTCCTCATCTTCATCCGTCGTTATCCATCTCTCAATCCCGAATCGCATGGCATCGGCTGGCACTCGATCGATCGACATGAGCTATTGAGGGCGTCTCCGGTCTCCACCTCACTTGTGCCCTAGCCTCTCCTCGTTGGCCGATTTCCCTTTCGCTCTGCCGTCTCCATCTTTACCACGCCAACCACCGCCTGACACCGTTGCTCAATTGCGTCGACGTCACTTGACTGTTGCCACCCTTTTTCCTGAGTATTTTTTAGCCATGCCCTAACTCCCATCGCCGATGCCGACTGCTGATCCACCGACGCTAACTCTCGATTCACCATCTCCGATCCCTAGATTTGCTACCGCCGCACCTTCCACTCGAGCATCGACGAAGCTATTATCTATTGTGTGCCGCCGTCGATGGGAGAAGGAGAATTGACAAAGGATTAGTGCAATCCTTTTCCCTTGCTCGTGGAGTCAGGGGGAGCCGCGGATCTTACATTAGAGAGGTCCACGATCTCTTCTTCTTCAGTAGATCTGGCAACCATGACTGTTGATGCCACATCCAGCCACCAACCACTACACCTAGCCCCTGTGCCGCTGCAGATCGTTGTGAGCCATTACCAGAAGAGCTATGGGCTGCCGCCAGTGAACTACTGCCATTGTTGCGGTCACCACCGGCCGCTAGTTGCTTCTGGTTTATCAAGCGATAGTAGGTCGATGAACTAAGGTAAGATGTGTTTGATATTAGGTTAATATAGATGGGATTTCATTTCTGTATTAGATTGAGTAATCTATTGATGATGGAGGTTTAAGTTCATAATCTGTTGTAGCTTGGTTAGTGGGTGGTTGGTTGATTTAGATGATTTCATGTTCGTTCACAGGATCATTTGATTGAGTTGTAATGGATTGGTTATTGGGAAAAATCCTCCAAATGACACTGTTTTAGCCAGCAGAGTGCAACTGTGATTGATCCAGCCAGAAATTAGGGATCGATTAAGGGTAAGATGTTTAGTTTAAAGGTTGTGGATTAAGATTTGGGTTTAATTCTCAGTTGTTGATGTATTGATTATGGATTGTGGTGCTTAATATTAAGGGGCAACGATATCATTGAGCTATGGTCAGTTTTCCAGTAGTAATTGTTCCGGCCGTAAGTCAACAATAAATCACACTGGAATTAGGTGAGTTGTTGAATTGATTCATGTTTAGCTTAATTTGAATCAAGTATGGAATGCTTAGGGATATTGCGTTTAATTATGGATTTAATTAGTGATTAGTGGATTTAGAAGGATTTATGATAAAATTTGATTAGTGATTGCTCGGTAAGAATTAAGGAATTGGTTGGTGGATTAAAGATGAACTTATCATCTAATTAGATTTGGATCGTTAGGTGGAATTAAATATAACGCACTTGGGTCTTTAAATTTGGGGACCAAATTTTTATTAGAGGGGAAGAATGTGAGATACAATAAATTAAATAATAGAGATTATGAGAAAAATAACCTTATTGAAATTTATGAGAATTTTTAGGGATTTTTCGGGATTTAATCGGAAATCGTTCAATATAATTTAAGTGGATGAATAATTTAGGCGAGAATCCTATTAGGTAATCACCGTTAAGAGGGAGTTGATTAAGGATTAACTTAAGATTCAATCAATTGAACCCTATCTTTTTATAGGATGCAACAGTGACCTGAAAATGTCGTTTCCTCTCCTTTACTCCATCTCCCGATTTCGCCGTTTGACCTCTGCCTCAACATGCTCCTCCGCACCTGATCGCTCCGACGTAGCTCAACTCGATCGCTCCGACGCTGCTAAACTCGACGCTCGTAGAAGCCTCCGTACTCCTCTACCCCTCACCTGAAGGCCACCAGTTACTCCCCTCTCCAAATTGACGCTCTGCACAAGTCGATCTTCGGCCAAGGGGAGGATCTAAGCCCTAGTTTTGCTGAAGTTGATTGCGATTACCATTCTAGAGGGTTGTCTCTTTCCCCTATACCCTAATACTGAGCTTACCCTGTCAATTTCTTACCTTGCCAAACTCTTCAACCGCTTGTTGTGGTCTCCATTGCAGAGGGAGCTACCGACACTGTGATAGGGTATGCCATTTTGATTTCAGGTCCTAGGTTTATAGAGTTTAGGATTGCGATTTTTGTTTGGGATATAGGTAATGCTAACTGGGGTGGTTGTTCTTGGCAATGGCTGGCAGTGGTTTCATTATAGCTTCAGCCACGAATCTCTTGCAGCAGTAACATTAGGCTAGCATTTTTCGACAGCCGCCCCTCTTGGCAGTGGGTCAATAGGGAAGATCTGGTGATATGCAAAGATGATGGAAATATGATTCCTGTTTTAGCTTAAATTTGAATTGATGCTAGTAAGATTAGGGATAACTGATCCGGGGGAGACGATTGAGGTTAAAATGTTGGATTCAATTAGGTTTCGGGTTGGATCCGATTTATTTAGTTAACCGAGATCAATGAATGAATTACGATTTCTTGGTTTAATAGGAATTTTAATTTAGTTATTGGATATACACGAGAGTGGATTAATTATATGCATGATGTTGTAGGACCTTGATTTACGATGAGCAACTGGACGTGGAGATAGTAATTGACACATGCTATTTTTGAGGCGGGTACTTCTTGTCTTGTCTCTTTAGTTATTTGACCTTAGTGCATGAGTTATATTCATATAAATGTTGAGTTTACCTTGACTCCACTCGTAATATTTTCCTGTGCTTGATACTTTATACACTCGACCTTTGAGATGCTCAATTTGATATATCTACAGTCTCACATTGCTAACCCTGATATATAACAGATACTAGATACCAAGTTTACTTGCTTTGACTATTGTTTATTCATGTATCTTGTTGAACATGCGGGCTTCATGTAGCATACCTGAATTATATATATATATATATATATATATATATATATATATATATATATATATATATATATATGATGACTGTTGCATTTTACGCATCATGTCATTGCATGCATGTCGGCGACCATGCCTCCCTTATGGTTGAGAGGGCCGTTGGTCAGGGCCGCACGCTTGGATACTCATGGGTAGTGGTAGTTGGAATGTGCCGCTTGTCCTGTCATGCTCCCACTCGCTTACTCATGTGTAGTGATAGCTGGAGTTGTGAGCAGCAAGGACCCCCGTCGCAGATGTAGCTAGTTGCTACTATGCAACTGTCCCCTCGACCACTCAAGACTAGTGGTAGTTGGAGTGGTGTACAGACTGTCACTGACCCGACCTCTCGACCTAATAGGCATCATGGTGTAGAGGGATGGGCGGGAATGACCATCCATGCATACGCTTTTGTTCTTATACTTGCTTTTGTTGTTGTTGCTTACTTATGCTGATATGCTTACATATGTTGAGATATATACCTGTGTATGTGTTTTGACACTGGCATACTTATTGGTAATATGTATATATACATCACATGTTATCCTTGTAGCTATGAGCAGTACTGTAGCAGATCTGTGCCACTCTTGACCTTCTATTACTAGCTTAGGATATGGTTTTAAGTATGGACATATATTATGATATCATTGTAGTATCTGCTATATTTCCTTATGAGACTGTATACCCTTTTTGTATATTTAGATATTTATAATGCTCATGCACTATCTATCTATTACCCGCTGAGTTCCAGTACTCACCACCCTATATATTGGTTTTCTTTCACCAGAGAACAGGTAGATGATATATGGACAGTTGGAGGTCCTGACTGTTGGTCTCACGTCACATTCGAGGACGGTTTTCTAGTTTAGTTTCCCGTTTTATTTGTGTTTTGAATTTGTGAACTTGGTATTGTAATAACCCATCGTAGACTTGGAGTTTTGACTTGTGGTATCTTGTATTTGGTTTGTTGTCATAGTGTCAAGCTGGGTAGGCTCGCAGTTAGTTGTATTGTGGTTTTACGTTCGATATTTTGTCTTTCGCTATGTTTTGTTTCAACCACGTGGGCTATTTATTAACTGCATGGTTGTGTTTAGATCTAGCTGTGTTGGCTGTAGTTTGCTTATGAGTAGCCTTGGGGCAATTATACTAGTTTCATTTACCTCTGCTACAGGGAGGTGCTGTCCGATTTTCGTCGGATAACCTTACCCTCGAGGCGTGATAGATACAACATGATATGAAGTCATACGTTACTAATATCGAAATAATAATAACTAAAAATAACCAAGTATATAAATAAAAGTAACCAATTTAATAATCTAATCTATATGTCATTTAATCATTTTATCTAACACGGGCATTGTAACCAAGTATATAAACAAAAAATTTATAGAATTATTCATTGATTTGAAGTAGACAAAGAGGGGAAAATTACCAGTTTATCACAGGCATTTATAGCTGTAAAGGTGTTGTCGGTGACCAAGGTCCTCTTTGATGGTCAGTATCAGCTTTCTCTCACCAATAGACGTCCTGGAGCTCCAAATTACAGTCAAACATATTTGTGCACAATAAAAAAAAACAACTCAATTCGTAGGAAACATGAAAGATTAATATATAATTAATGTACATATATGGTGAGAAACTCAGAGATTAGGTGGGCGGAGAGGATGGTGGAGAGGTGACCTTGGCCTTGAAGGTGGCACGGTCGGTGGTGCCGTCAAGCCCGTACCTCCACAGATACTATGTCTTGGTGTTGCGCTTCAGTACCTTCGCCAGTAAAGAAAGCAGCATCAGTGCTGGCGCAGGGTGTCACGCGACAAATAGAGAGTTACGTCGTCGTTGTGTTAGCGTCGTTATGGAGGTGGCAGCGTGAGTGAAGTAGCGCACGGTAAAAAAAATAGGTTTAATTTGGTAGGAGCGTGGGGCTAAAATTTTTTCCATTTTTTTAAAATGGGTGGCGCGGGAGCCTACCCTAGCCCAAGGGTGGCTCCGCCCCTGATGCTCAGCCGACAGCATGAGTAGAGAATTCCAACAACCTGTCTGAATAACAACTATATGTTAATGAATATTCTTTTGGAACCTTCTTCAAAGACCATCGTGTCTCCATCAGTAGACCATTTATAACAACATATTCTTTCAACAACCTCAGCAAGAGCACAAGCTGTAAACGATAAAAGAGGTATACATGTGGGTAAAGGGAAGATTTTGTAGATAATTAATGCATATTGCCTAGCTTGTACACTTTCCTTTACCTAACAACCCTAACACACTATGTCATCTCATGATTGCAAAAGTTATGTGAGATGATATATAAAGGGGAAGTCCTCTCTGTAGCAAAGGTACATTTTAAAAACATCTGAACTCTACTCTCGCACTCACGTTCCTTACTATTTTTCATTCGTCTGTTCAAACTTGTATTGACTTAAGCATCGAAAGACCTTCACCAAGGACTCCCCCTAGTTTCTAGGCGTTGACGTTTTGTTGGCTCGTTTCCGAGTATGTAGGATAAAAAAGGAATCCTCTCCGTGTAGTAGAAGGTCTTCCCTCATTCAACCATCAAGCACCATACCTAGCGTGTTGTCTTTATAGTGTTCAGATAGGATCAAATATAATTAAAAAAAGTGTATAAAAAAGTTTTGTAATAAGCATGGAGCTTAAAAGTAAATATCTAGAGTTTAAAATGTAAATTAAAAAATAATAATTAAATGTAAATTTGTAATAGAGAAATTAATGAGAAAATGTTTTTTTTTTATTAAAGAATCATTTTGATTTGAGCTCCTGTTGCACCTCTTTTTTTAGACCTTCAAATATCGATAAACTTTGTTTGCTATTCTAAATTAATATCAATTGTCTCCTTCCACATCTGTTGATTGGATTTGAATCGCAAAAGACTTACCTCAAAGATTTCATCCTCTGTTTACTCAATACTACTCTATATTTTGCAATCAATTGTTGTCCACATTAGTCAAATCCAACACTTATCTAAATAAGATAACAAGCATATAATTAGAAATTTAATGGATTCAATATCCTTATTAGTTGACTTTAATTGTTTTTAATCGACTCCAAGTTACACAATTGACTATTTTGAATAGGTTCCTATTTAAATGGGATAACATATGAATTTGAAATTTTTATCTCAATTGACTAAAATTGCTTCACTCGATCTAGTTAACTCTCCCTCAAATAAAAATATTATGTTTATCAAAATAAAGTCTTAATTGATTGCTCCATAAACTATTCTAATATTGGATTATTATTTCAAGAACTATTCAACTCATCTCAAAATAAAACCTTTATGATCACAAGAGAAGTGACTCTAAAAGATCTAGAGTCAATTTTGGAATCAACTCATTAGAATCGTTAACTATTTATTACTCTTAATCGATTGGCTCATTGACTATAACTATAAAATACATATTTCTTGGTTGAGACTTCACTCAAGTGAAAAAACTATCCAACACCCTAAATATAGGTCATTCATAGAGTCTCACATCACATTTGCATATGTTCTTACCTCCAAAACTTCTTGTGTCAAATCACCGATCAACCTTAATCCAACCTACTAGGACCTCTTGTATGCCAACATCTATTGACTTTCACCAAGTATCTAAACCTTAACTTAGATTTCCTTCATCTTTTAACACCTTTTGAGCTTTCATTTTCTATTAGCCTTTGTTGAACTTCTAAGTAAACACATTAGCCTTTTAACACCTTTGGAACTCATTAGCCTTTGTTGCGCACATAGACACATTGCATCAATAAACACAATGCTAGTCTAACTTAAATCAATTATCAAACATATCAAAACCATATGATTAAACTCAACCACTTAGAAATGATTGCACCAAAATTATCTAGTTGAGTCAACTAGTTTTATAATTGAATCAATTGATATGGATTGAGTCAAGTGGATTCACTTTTGAGTCAAGTGGATAAGAAATAGTCATTGCGAATAAAGTTTTAAGCATTTAGATTGATAGATTATAAGAGTTTGAGTTGATTGAAGTCTCACAAACTGTAACTATAAATAGAGGAGCAAAGTGAATTAAAAAAATATCACGTTCACAACCCACTTTTGATAGTTCTAATCATTTTGCTATCTGTATGAATTGCTTCCAATGACCTCGATGAAGTGATTCTTTAAAATAGTTTAATTTTTATATTTACTTTATCTTCTTCTGTATTTATCTAGTAGATAAATTAGAAGAAAGCTACCCACCTCTAAAATTAATCAGATGAAATCTAGATACTGAAATTAATAATAATAATAATAATAATAATAATAATAATAATAATAATAATAATAATAATAGTGTAAAATTCTCAACTTATATGTTGAGAATGTGCAAAATTATTGACGCCGAGTAAAATAGCGATTAATCTAGGAGCTCGTTTTCTCAACGGAAATGATGAAAAAGATGCATAGGAATCGATAAATGAAGAAGAGTCACCTTTAGGTTTAAAAGAAAAGAGTTTTAATTATTTTCAAAACCAAAAGAGAATGTGTAACATCAATCCACACAAATGTTTAAATAGACTCAAAATGTTATATCTTTAAAAAAGTTAATATATAACGTTATGAAGAGTGAAAAAAAAAGATGAAATAAGGCTCCACATGATAATTTACCATTATCAAAGAAAACAAATTTTTAGCATTTATATTCTTCAACAAATAAAGCCAAATATTTTGAGGTCTTTGTATTCCAAGTCTTGATTACAATTTTTCAAAAACACATAATAATTAATTAATAAGATCCTAACCATATATATATATATATATATATATATATATATATATATATATATATATATAATAATTAATTAATAAGATATATATATATATATATATATATATATATATATATATATATATATATATTCTGCATCAATTTTTAAATGAAGGCATCATTCAATGTATCTCTAGCACGCCATTTCTATTCACATTAATAGCCTTCCAAAAGATCAATCATGCAGTGTTTTTAAGTATCGTTCAGAATTTGAGCAGAGTATGATCCAAAACACACTAGGGGATGATTATATTTAAGACAAAGCAAAACAACAAGTACTACTCATGATCCAAAGAATTAATGTGATGCTGAACCACTATCAACGTATAACTGTGATATATAAACCACGAACCCTAAGGCAGTTGGAGGTCAAAGAGTGCTCCCATGTGTTCTGGGCGATGGATGAGTTGTGGATTCACACGAGAAGCGATTTGGTAGAACACCTGCCATGTTAATAAGCTATCGGAGCCGGACTGATGTCGAGAGCCCACTGCTCGCTCAACTCGGACGGTAGAGGCCACCCGCTCCAATCCTCCGTGAAGCCCAGGACAATGCTTGCAAAGGTGCTTCACATCGAACACCCTTTTGCCGAAAAAGAAGTGAACAAGGTGCAAGAACTCATGAACGGTCTTTGGTAATTTGCATTCGTATGTCAGCATCTTGACTAGGAAGGCGAAGTCATAGGCGCCTTGGAAGGTAACCCAAGAGACGGGAGAAAAATGGCCAAAGGAAAGCAAGCCGGAGGTGGCCAAGTGGTGGGCGAATCTGCAAGAGTCGATGCCCCATATTTGATTCTTTTGGAAGTCGATGCCATTAGCCTTGAGCAGTTCGATGGAGGAAGGGGCGTAACGGTCGCGGCTGATGTCGAAGTCGCGGAAATTAAATTCCCACACGTAACTCACACAAGTGCCGTCGCTGTAGATGGCACATGGTAGGTTGCCGGCGGCGTCGGAGAGGGTGAGACCGACCTGGACGATGCGGAGGGCCTCGACGTTGGCGCGGATCAATTCGTAGCGTTGGGGGAGGGTGAGGGTGCAGTAGGGATTTTTGGAAGCGACGACGACGCCAGGATACTCGGTGTCCAATGCGACGAAGGGGTGGAAGGGGACGGCGGAGCGGATAAGGGCGAACTCCTCGTCGAGGTTATGAGCCCACACGGAGCGAACCTCGACTCTGCTGGCGCTGGTGCTAACGGCGGAAGAGGAAATTAGCATATCGTTATTGTTGACGACTGCGACAGCCATGATGAATTTAATTTGATGATATTAGAAATACGAAAGTAGTGGAAGGCTGGAGATCGAGGAGATGTTAATTAGGTTTCGATCGAGGAGATGTTAATTAGGTTTCGATCGAGTTGGAGTGGAAATTAAAATGGAAAGGGAGGGGGAGTTTAAATAGAGCAGGAAATGGAACTCAACGAGAGAAAATCGCAACCACACTAAACTAAACAGAATTAGTTGCCGCGAAGCGAAATATTAGGATATATATATATATATCCTAATATATATATATATATATATATATATATAAATTAATGATGCTAAACGAGCTTAATCAGGACTTTAAGTCAAGGATAAACCCAGCAGTAATTAGCGAGCTCAACTAGTGGTTTAGTGTTAATTAATTAATTAATTAATTAAAGTTGTTGCCATCGAATCATTCATTTTCTTTCTTAAATTAAATTTCCGTACGTGTAATTTAGTCATTATTTGCCTTTAAGTCAAGTATTAATCTGGCGCCAAATCCAGTAGCAATTAGCGAGCTCAACTAGGGGATTAGTATTAATTAATTACAAGGGTTGTTGCCACCGAATTACTCCTTTTTTTTTTTAATAATTTTCTTTAATTCTTAAACTAAACTTATGATCTTATTTCTAAACTTCAATACTAGCCTAGCTAGGCGGTTTGAGTAAGGAGGATATCCTGTCTAAGACCTGTAAAGAGGACGTGCTGGGTTAGATGGATAAATGATTGGTCAACAGCAGATTTTTCTCTTTCAAAAAAAGTTTTCCTTTGCTCCTTCAACCATTTCTCTTCCAAAAAAAGCTTCCCTCTGCTCCTTTGATCCTGTGCATAAGTAGACGGGTCAATAAAATATTAGCGCCCAGAAATTAAAGGGAGTCTGTGGTAAAGGTCCTTCGATATTCAAGTCAATATGAATCTGAATGAGTGGCTGAAGAACAGTAAGAACACGCATGCGAGAGTAAGCTGCAGATATTCAGTAAGTGTCCCTTCGTTACGGAGAAGACTCTCCTTTCATATACCACCTCACATAACTTACGTAATCATAAGGTGGCAAAATGTGTCAGAGGTTGTTAAGTAAAGAAGAGGGTACAACCTAGGCGATACTCTGTAGTCGTCCAAGAAATCTTCCGTTGACCCAAATGTATATCTCTTTTGTTGTTTATAATTTCTATTATAACTGAGGTGAACGAAGGAATATGCTGTTATAATTGGTCTGCTGATGGGAAAATCATTAAAATTTCTAGATGGGTATGTCTCTAATCTTGGAAGATGTGTCGATATGAAAGAATGCAAATTGATTAGTTTGAAAAATCATGACTGTCATATAATAATGCAAAAACTCATTCCTATTGCCTTTAGGGAACTCTTACCAAATTTTGAATAGGGTACTATTATAGAGTTAAACATTTTTCTACATGATATTTGCTCCACAATTTTGAGACAATCACACATGAAAAAATTAGAAAGAGACATTCTAATCATTTTGTGTAATTTGGAAAGGATATTTCTACCCTTATTTTTTGATTCCATGTAACATCTTTTGATTCACTTACCATATGAGGTCAAAGTTGGAGGACCTGTTCATTTTCGATGGATGTATCCCTTTGAAAGGTAAATTTTTTATCTCCTATGTTTTGATAATTTGAATGCATAAAAATTTACTAATTTAATTATATATTAATATATAATATGATTTGTTTTATCATAATCAAATTCTTATATTATTTGAAGAAAAAATTGAGGAACATTGGGAGGACATTGCTTATCAACAAGAGAAAGTTACGAATACATTTCATACCGAGGAATATATTATTCCAACATTACGAGATCCCAGCGGAGTAGTCATAAACGTGGATGCAACTGAAATTGATGATGATGATGAGGAGGAGGAGGAGGAGGAGGAGGACGACGACGACGATGAGGATGATAATGATAATGAGAACTTTGATTTTTTGTAATTGGTAAGTTTTTTATCTTAATAAATTAAACTTTATGATATTTTATTTTCATATATGATATTGATGTTTTAGGAGTAAATTTAGTTTTAATCTGCAAATTACAAAACTTATAGCTCAATTAGTTTATCTGTCTCAATTAATATAAAACTATTTTATTTTTAAATTTATATATTTTATCTGTTAATACTCTATATTTTTTTCTATAGGTGAAGTTATATCTTATCGTCGTCTCAGGGGTTTGTGCACTCTCTTATTTTTAGGAATTATGGTAAGTTTTTTTTTTTTTTTCATATTATTCATTATGCATCATATTTGTATTTATTTTATCATTTTGTTTAATTTTCAGAATATGTTTTGACGGCGTGGTCATAGATGGAGATCTGAAGTTACAATACCTGCAGACACTGTTGCTACGCCCCCATCTGATCAAGCAGCACCATCGCATACACCTATGCCAGTACCATTGCATACACTTATGCCAGTACCATCACATATAGCTATGCCAGTACCATCACATCACATATATCATAATAAATGTCCATACCTGAAACCATATCCTAGCCTATTAATAAAAGGTCAGGAGTAGTAAATATCTGCTATAGTATTGCTCATATCTACAAGGATATCATGTGAGGTATATACATACTACTAATAAATAAGCCAATGTCTAAGCACATGTAACAGGTATATAACTCAACATATGTAAACATATCACATTGATATAATAAAACAACTACATAAGTAATCAACAGCATATGTAGGTATAATAATAACAGCGTATGCACGGATGGTCACCCGCCCACCCATCTACACCACGACCCTTGTATGGTCGAGAGGCCAGATCGATGACAACTGTACACACTTAAAGGTCGCCACTACTCTTGAGTGACTGAGTAGACAGGTGTTGAGAAACTATCTAGCTACATAGCGAAGGAGTCCCTACTCCTCACAACTCCAGCTACCACTACCCATGAGTGGTCGAGTGTTGCACGACAAGACAAGCGACATGTGCTCCAGCTACTACTATCCATGAGTGGTCGAGCATGCGGCTCTGGCCAACGACCCTCTCAATGACAAGGGAGACATGGTTCTCCGGCATGCATGCAATGACATGATGTACAAGATGTAGCAGTCATCATACATATAAACAGAAATCAAGTATGCTACATGAAGCCAACATGGTCAACAAGGTATATGAATAAACATCAATCAAAGCAAGTAAGCATGGTATCTAGTATCCATATATCCAGTATCTAGTATCTGGTACTGCTAAATATCATAGATAACAATGAGAGATCACATAAATATCAAATTAATTATCCCAAAGATTGAGTGGATAAGTATCAAGCTCAGGAAAAATATGAGTGGAGTCAAGGTAAATACAGCAACTATTCTAATATAGCTCATGCACTAAGGTCAAAGTACTATAGAATCAAGGTAAGAAGTACCCGCCTTTATTGTAGATCGTGTTAAATAATCGCATGTCGAGATCCTCGTCTCAAATCAAAGTCCTGCATCAACATATGTACAGTTTTAGCTAATTCAAAGTACACCAATTAGCTAAATCCAAAATCCAATCCTAATTTGATTAGGTAACCATATTTAATTCCACCTAATGATCCAAATCTAATTAGATGATAAGTTCATCTTTAATGCACCAACCAATTCCTTAATTCTTACCAATCAATCACTAATCAAATCTTATCATAAATCCTTCTAAATTCACTAATCACTAATTAAATCCATAATCAAACGCAATATCCCTAAGCATTCCATACTTGATTTAGATTAAGCTAAATATGAATCAATTCAACAACTCACCTAATTCCAGTGTGCATTACTGTTGACTTACAGTCGAAATAATTAGTGCTGAAAAACTGGCCATAGCTCAATGACACCGCTGCCCCTTCAAATTAAACACCACAATCCACAATTAATACATCAACAACTGAGAATTAAATCCAAATCTTAATCCACAACCTTTAAACTAAACATCTTACCCTTAATCGATCCCTAATTTCTGGATGGATCAATCACAGTTGAACTCTACAGGCCAAAACAATGCCATTTGGAGGATTCTGCTCAATAACCAATCCATTACAACTCAATCAAATGATCCTGTGAACGAACATGAAATCATCTAAATCAACCAACCACTCAGTAACCAAGCTACAACAGATTATGAACTTAAACCTCCATCATTAATAGATTACTCAATCTAATACAGAAATGAAATCCAATTTGTATTAACCCAATATCAAACACATCTTACCTTCGTTCGTCAACCTACTATCGCTTGACAAACCAGAAGCAACTAGCGATCGGTGGTGACTGCAACAATGGCAACAGTTCACTGGCGGCAGTCTACAGTTCTTCTGGCAATGGCTCACAACGATCTGTAGCGGCACATGGGCTAGGTGTAGTAGTTGGTGGCTGGATGTGGCATCAACAGTCATGGTTGCTGGATCTGGTGAAGAAGAAGAGGCGGTGGACCTTTCTGATGTAAGATCCACGACTCCTCTCGACTCCACGAGCAAGGGAAAAGGATTGCACTAATCCTTTGTCGATTCTCCTTCTCCCAGCGATGGCAACACACAATAGCTAACATCTTCGTCGGCGCTCAAGTGGAAGGTGCAGCAGTAGCAAATATAGGGCACGGAGACGTTGAATCGAGAGTCGACGTCGATGAATCAGGAGTCGGTATCGGCGATGGGAGTTAGGGCATGACTCAGAAATACTCTGGAGAAGGTTGGCAATAGTTGAGTGATGTTAGCATAATCGAGCGATGGTGTCAAGCGGTGGTTGGCGTGGCAGAGATGGAGACGACAGAGCGAAAGGGAAATCGACGAACGAGGAGAGGCTAGGGCACAAGTGAGGTGGAGACCGGAGATTCCCTCAATAGCTCGTGCTGATCGATTGAGTGTTGGCCGATGCCAAGCGATTCAGGTTCGAGAGATGGGCAACGACGGAAGAAGATGAGGAGAAGAGGAGCAACGAAGAGTGGAATTCTGGAGGAAGGGAAGAGATCGGGTTTTATGTACTTAGGGTTTAAATTAAACCCTAAGTTAATTTTTTAATTAACTTCCACTTAATTGATATACCAAACAGGCGTTCACAAAGTCTAATAGATCTATCCTCTCAAAACATATCATCCAAGCTCGGAATAAATCCCAGAAAATTGTTAAAAATTCTCAAAAAGTTTAATGAGTTTATTTCTCCAATAACACTTATTATTTAATTTATCGTATCTTACATTCTCCCCCACTAATAAAAATTTGATCCCTAAATTTTTTGCTCAACTCAGGGATCCTCATCGAGGGGTAACAACTAAGAAACATACTCATATACTACTTCATCTAAGAATTATGAATAAATCTCCAACCGTGAGGGATTATAGTTCCCATAAAAATAACTATAAGGTAATCCACTTCCAAGTAGATAGTGATGACTCTATGGGTTATGAGCTCACCCTGCTTCCGCTACTCCCATACTGCTACTTGTTAGGGTCGATTTGGTGGTAGAGGAGGGGGGGGGGGTGAATAGCTCATTGTGCCTGTTGATGTGCTTCTTCAATGATGTGCAGCGGAATAAACAATAAGAAACACACTCACAATGATAACACTAAGGATTTACTTGGTATCCACCTCAAGAAGAGGTGACTAATCCAAGGATCCATACATGACACACACTCTCCATTAAGAAAATACTCCTCTATAACTACCGGAGGTGGAGAAATCTCGTACAATACTCACACATACAACACTCAACACAAGAAGAAAAATACAATGAATACAAGTGTAAAACCTTCTCTTCTTGCTTACTTGTTGCTTATTGTTGCCTCTTGAACCTTGGAAGTGCACCAGCACTTGTCCCCAAGAGACTTCAAGAACTGGCTGTGAGCGTCGAGGAAGAGCGTGTGAAGATCGGGAGAAGTGTTGCGGAGAAGAAGTTCGCTAACGGCTATATACCTCACTCTCCTAGGGCTTCCAATCGATTGGGCATGCTCCCAATCGATTTCCACTTCAGATCTGTGCCATCCCAGCCATCCATCGATCGCTACCTGCGCAACGGTCGAATTTCAATCGATCTCCTAATCAATTGGGGAGGTTAAATCGATCGGTTAATTGATTCAGCCTTCTTCTGTGCTCTCGCATCTGCGTGAGATCACTGGCCCCAATTGATTGACCAATTGATTGACTGATCAATTGGGTAGCATTCTGTGCTCACGCGAAGGGCTCCCAATCGATCGGTCGATCGATTGTCCCGCTACTTGTCACAACACTCACCCAATCGATCGGCTGATCTATTGGGCTTTGGTTCAATCGATCAACCGACCAATTGACACTCGCTTGACTCGCCTAAACTCAAGTCCAAGGTCCCCAATTCCAACATTCGGGTAATCGTGACTTGTTGGAACCTCATGCCTAGCATTCGGTCAACCTTCACCTGCTAGAACTTCTTCACCAAGTGTCCGGTCAATCCCTTTGACCCACTTGGACTTACCGTCTCATGCCAACACTACAACAAAAACCCTCATAGACATCGGTTTTCCACTGCTGTCTATTACATTTTCGACCGATGTCTACGAAGGCGATGTAAAAGGTCTGTCATTTTAGACATCGGGTTAAAATCAATGTAGTATCACTTAACGACACCGATTTTCGAATCGATTATTAACCGGTGTAGTATCACTTAACGACACCGTTTCATCAACAGTGTAAAACCGATGTAATATTATATGTTAATAACACCAATTTTAGCAGTGGTATACGACTGATGTAATATTAGTTAATGACACCGGTTTTGCAGCGGTGGAAAACTGATGTAATATCAGTATTGTTTAACGACACAAATTCGATTTCTGAAACAGTGAAAAACCGACAGTATCCAAGAAAATACACAAATATTTAAAAATTACACAAATATTCTTCTTCCAACAGTATCCATAAAATACACAAATATTCACAAATTACATAAATATTCTTCTTACAACAGTATCCATAAGCTTTTGCTATCATTATGAAACCTGGAAGCATGAATAACTTTTGCAATGAGAACTACCTCATCCTTCTCACCAGCCAACACTTTAGCCAATGCATTTACTTCATCAACTTTTGGAGACACAAAAGCAAGCCCTTGATCTCAGTATCCTGTTTAATTTGTCTCATTGACAAGGTCGACAACCGTGTGCGCGAAGTTGAGACAACAAGCTTGTCTACATACAAACATTAAATAATATCAGCTGCATTTTGAAGAAAAACAAGAATTAGAAAGAAAGAAAAGGCATTACACCAATACGACCTTTTCCAACAATGGCCTCGAGACTCGCAAGTGTGCTGAGAGAGGATGCAAAATCATTTGCCCGAATGTTCCTTCCATCAACAACTCCGACAACAAGATATTTGCCAGCGGGGAAGCTACTAGATTACAAAGTGGAACAAACAATCATAAAGATGTACTTTTTATTATTTATATAGATATCAATTACAAGTGATAGACTCCACTGGATTACACACTTAAAAGATATATTTCATAGATAAAAACTTATAGACTGAAGAGTTTGTGATCTCAAATCCTTCTTTGGTAAAGTGGCTTGCCCATAAAAAAATGATATATTTCACCATGCAAGTATATCTCATTTGCCGACCTGGAAAATATAGAAAGTTTTTACATGCTAGGACCAAACGAGTAGATACCTCTATAGATCGATCTTAATGTTAAATTAGCACTAGCACAGTGATTGCTATTAATTGACCCGACCCCCAGGAAATGTAGAAAGCTAGTAAGAAAATTGAATTTCCCCACAATCACCAAGATATCTCATTTCCAACACATGTTTACTCAAAATAGAATGCAAAGAAATTACTAGTACACAAGCAAAATAATGACACAGTAAACACATTTGATGGATAAAAGTGTGAATCTGACACCTCAGATTTTTCTATCACTCCATTTTAATGATAAGATGCATGGTAAGAAATAGCTAGTTGATTCACTCAAAATCTACGAGAGTCACGTCATGGCTAGCAATTCCACTGGACCAAAACTAAGCAATAGTCAACTTCATTACAAAACCACCTTTAACTAGAAAAGTAAATGATTTAACTGAAGGAGATACTCCCCATTTCCTAGGCCTCTCCAAAGGACATATCTGTTGAGGAGTATATTACATAAAGTGCAAGTTCACAATTTCATAATATGTTAGCAAAGCATTGTACTGGAATTGTATCAAAAGAGGCACCTCAATGGAACTTCTTTTGATATGACCTATCATTTTAAGAGTAAAACAGAGAGACATATGAATCAAAAGAATTGACACTCATTTAGCAACTACTCATGAGCTAAAACTAATATAAACTAAACCTACATTCTAACAATAAAGAGAATGAAAACTTGTGAACAAGTTGTAAAGAAGAAATCTGTTGGGGGAAAATATGGTAACAACGAATAATACTAGAAAATAGGTTAGAAGTATTTGTCATATCACAAATTCCCAGGTGTAGTAGCCATGGAGGCTCAGAAGTACGAAGTGCGGTCATTTTGTGAAGTGTATGCAATCTTCTTGGGAGAAAAATATGCTTTATTACTAAGTAGAAATGAAGCAATTAAAAAGAATAGCTAGAAACAAGTAAAATTAGATTATAACTAAATTTAGATAGAAATATACCGGAAATATAAAGGTAAACAAATCTATTGGAAGTGGTCCAACTTTACATGACAGTAAAAGACCATTAAGTATTTGCTCAAAATACCCAATGAAGGGCCAAGCATGTACATCTTTTTCAGAAATAATATGCAAAGCAGCAGCTATCTCGTGTGCCCAACTAGAAAGAGGTGGGGCTATACAATGAGCAAGCTTTATCATAGTCTGAAATGCTGCATCTCTAACAATTGATGAGTGTAGTAATGGATCAACATATTTCACCTACAGTAGATTGTTTGAGGATGAGAAATAAAATGGCCAAACTAAATCTTTGTTGCAACAAATGTTTAGCTAGTAACTAAAAAATACAGTTACTAATGACCATTAATTCAATCAATAGATTTTGAAAAAAAAATAAAAACTTCCACAGTACATTTAAGCAATCTTGAAGTAGGAAGGCAAAAAAAAAAGTAAGACATATTCAATGACTTACCCATGGAGGTAGCTGACCATGAGTAAATATTGGATTAGCAATAGCCATCTGACCAAGAGTCCTAAGCAAAACTGGGATATTTTAACCCTGTGACAGAGAGTTGTTTCCTACTTTCCTCCTTCAACAACAATTAACTTAGTATGACAAACAAAATTTGCACTTCATCATTATACCAATAAATAAACTATGAGTCATTCATGAATCATCACCTAAACCCTAAACCGTATTAGGAACTATTCAGATGGATTTAGAAATTCACAAAATCATAATTAACTTGGTCATGAATCGATTAAACAAGAAGGTCAAACGAAAATACTCACTTAATGATCAAAGCCTTTAAGTTGTATATGTAGCATGTCTAAGAAGCTCAACACACAAATCCTGTAGAAACAACAACAACAAAAAGAGGTAAATTTATAAACCAGAAAACATGGCATATCAGTGAAAAGAATTAGCATAGACATAAAAGAAACTTGATAGTTCAAGGAATACATAAAACCAACTTAGCAACAGGAAATAACAACTCAATCTAGCAAACAAAAATGATAAAATCAATTCAGGATAGTGTTTGAGGAAATTCATCAAACACATTACATGCATCAATTAATTAATACTTGCAATCAAGAGATCAAGAAGATGAAACTGTCGAAGATGAGGAAGGACTTTAGTAGTGACGATGGATAAAATGAGGCACACATCACATAGTGGTTGTGCCCTGTCAATACAGAAATGCAGGTCTGAGATTGCCAATTCCATATCCTAATAGTTTGGTCGTCACTTGCGCTAACAATCCATGGATGCTCATCATGGAACTGCACAGTGCGAATGTAATCAAGATGGCCAAGGAGGGTAAACAAGCACCGGTGTGTCTTATAATTCCAGACCTTAATCTTATAGTCATCTCTTGCAAATACAACATCCTTGTCAAAAATAAGTGTAACCGAATTGGACCCTTGAGATTATTGGAGCAGATCTAAAGCTAGCATGCTTTAAATATTTGTCTACACCTCAAATATTTTTCCATATCCTGCATTCCAATCAAGGAATCAATTTGTTCTTCGATGGGTTTCTGCAATTATTGCAAGCACCATGATCATGCTTTTGTCTCCATCAGCTCCAGAGAACATGCATGAAGACAAAATTAAGCGAGGAAGACAAAAAAAGTCAACCATCGAACACTGCGCTCTCTGTTCTTTGTTTACAGAAACTGCCAAAATGAGATGTTTGATTGTTTTGAACAGTTTGGAGTGATTTGAGGCTGATGTTCAAGAAGAAAATAAGCACCAAAGATAAAAATTTTGACCTTTTTTCTTGCTTTCCCATGAGAAGAAGAACAACAAGGCAACAGGGGGCAAATCTAACTCGGCGGCTTCGCCTGATCACAGTTCGATGCAATTCTGGAAGCGGAGAGCAAGTGGAAGCCGGCATTGCTCGCGCTCTTCCTGGCAGCGGAGTGACCGGAGTCAACCGCACGTTGACTACTCTTCTTGCAGTAGGCGATCTCCCCTGGATCGAGGTCTCCGTGTCAGAGCTCGCGCTGCTGCTCCGCTTCAGCATGGACTTACCGCCGCTGAACTCGCTGGAGAAGGACGAAGACTTGGAAGAAGCGGCGGAGGACTTGCTCCAGCTCTCGTCTTCCGCCATGTTTGGATTTTGATGGCGTCTTGAGGTTTTTAGGCCTTCCAATTTGTCATTTGTGGATCGAGGTCTATGGAACAGGGATTTGAAATAAGATCTGGAAGCTTTGACTTTGAGGCTGAGAGTGGCCTCCTTGAGCTTCTTGGCCCATGATTTCTTGGGGTTGAGCTCGGTGAAGCTGTCCTGGAAGTAGTCCTCTTCCTCGGGATTGAGCTCACCGCCACTGTGAAGGCGGGCAAGGACCCAGGGATGTTTGTTGTGGAAGCTGACACTCTTCACCCGGTTGCTCTTCATCTCGAATTTGGTCAGCATATCTGCTAGATCAAAAACATAGCAGACAAACGCAAATCAAAACGGAGGAAGAGGGGGTGCACACCGGAAAACAGATCTAGGGCTCGAATCCGAAACCGGATCTATAGAAGCTTCTTCTGACCAGGAATTTAAGAATTGGATCTCGAGACTAGATCGCTGTCGACGGGGATCTGGAGGGGGGACGACAAAATTGAAGGGGTAGCCCGACGACCAGAGACGGACATAGAGACGGAGAGAGGAAGCAAGGACGTCGTGTGTTGATCCTAATCGGGAGAGGAAGGGGCGTCGATCTAGGAAGGGAAAGAGGGAGATGAGGTTGAGAGAGATGGTCGGAGGTTTAGGTTTAGGTTTAGGCTGAGAGAGATGGTTGGAGGAAGGGGCGCGATATAGGTTTAGGTTTGGAGGGAACTTCACAGTGCTGCAAATTTTGGCTGGTGGGAATATTAAAATATTTTATTTTGGTTCATTAACACCGGGTTTTAAAAACTGTTGTTAAAATCGGTGTCTATTAACGAAAAAAAGACACTCATAGACATCGCCTAAAAAACCGATGTCTATGAGCGAAAATCTGTGCTCATAGACACCGGTTTTTGAAAAACCCGGTGTAAAATACTCAAAGACATCGGTTTTTGCTTAAAACCGTTGTTGTTCCACCGATGTCTATGAGGGTTTTTGTTGTAGTGCAAGTGTCCGGTTTTCCATGACCCACTTGAAATTCCACCAGATGTCCGGTCACCCTTGACCCATCTGGATTTCCTCGTACCAAGTATTCGATTCATCCTTTGACCTACTTGGACTTCCCAACACTAGGTGTTCAGTCAACCTTGACCCACCTAGATTTTCACGTGTTTGGCTTCACTCACCAGGACTTTTCTTCTGCCTAGCTTCACTCACTAAAGATTTCCATCTGTCTGGCTTCACTCAACAGGACTTTCTATCTGCTTGGCTTCACTCACCAGGACTTTCACCTAGCTTCACTCACTAGGGTTTCAACCTGGCTTCACTCACCAAGATTTTTCCACTGCCCGGCTTCACTCACTGGGACTTTCACCTGCCTACCTTCACTCACCAAGACTTTCACCAAGTTTCACTCACTAGATTTTCCAACTGCCTAGCTTCACTCACTAGGTCGGGAGTGCTTTGGTTGAGTGGTCTCTTCGGTGGATAGGGCTCACTGAGGAGAAAGCGGAAGAGGAATCCACTTCTTGGATCGTTAGGTCTTTCACCAGGCTTCACTTACCATGATTTCTCAACTGTCTGGCTTCACTCACCAGGACTTTCAACTGCCTAACCTCTAGTTAGGACTTTCCCAATCAAGTATTTGGTCAACCCTTTGACTTACTTGACTCTTCTTCATATATAACTAGTCAATCTTGACTAAAGGAGAATTGTATCAACAATCTTCCCAAATGGATGATTGCATCTGCAATCTCCATGTATTGTCAAACATCGAAACCCAAACATCAAGACTCAAGCTTGAGCCAACTCAAGCTTAGTTAACCTGGTCAACCTAACCCAGGGGATATTACACCAACAATCTTCCCATATTTGATGTTTGACAATACCTTTAAGTTAGGCTAATACATATCCTCAACTTCTTCCTCATGCCAAAGCATGAATGAGAGTTTCCTTCATTATCTCCCTTTCCTAGAGGACAGACTTCCTCTTAAGGTAATGGAGACATAGTATAGACCCTGTATTCTCCCCCTAACTTTCCTAGAGGAGCAGCGACCTAACTTAAACCCTACATTCTCCCTCTATTGGTATATATCAAAAACTCTCCCCTGAAGAGTCACTCACCGTTGTTCACAACTTCACTTGTTGTGTTCAATACCATAATGAAGGTCCCATACCCTTCATTATCTTCAATGTTTATCCTTGAGCATTCACCTCTTCACACACACAATGAAGGTCTCATACCCTTCATTGTATCTAAAGCTAATCCTTGAGCATACACAACTAAACAATGAAGATATCCACTATCCATTGTGTTCAAAATGCTCAACCTTGAGCATTTACGCTAAGGAAGGTTAACTACCTTCCAAGGTGTATGACAAATTAATTTTCATGCTCTTAAAGAGTAACTCCCCCTAAAGATATGCTCGTAATTTCTGTCATTGTACCAATAATGACTTGGAATTTCTAAATTTTTAGAAACCCCAAATTTAGAAGTTTTGAGGTTCAAAACTTCAATATTGAAACCAAACCTCAACCTAAACTTCTACTTAGTCTTCCTTAACCAATCCATAGGTGTTTTCATCATGAAAACACTCCCTAAATGTATACAAATATATGTCAAGGGGTTAGGAATGGTTACCTAGACTAAAAATGGGTTAAAAGACTAAAATCAAACTTTCTTGGCCAAAATCAGCATTTTCAATCGATTGAAGTTGGGTCTCAATCGATTGAAACCATTTCAATCGATCCATTGATTAATTCTGCGAGCTTCTATTCGCGGAAATTGCCCTTGAATCGATCGACTGATCGATCCAGTCTGGGTCAATCGATCGGCTGATCGATTTCGTGACATTCTGGTCATGGAAAATGTATTCTTAATCGATCGGTTGATTGATTGATACCTTCCAATCGATCGGCTGATCGATTGGATTTCTGATTTCCTGAAATCCAATTTCAGTGAAATTCAGAAATGCCCTATAAATTCTACAAAATTCTAAAAATCATGAAAACTCATGTAGACATTATTTAGGGTATATACTATCATGGAAAAATAGTTTTCTATGAAAGTACTTCCTATTTTCAAAGATTGACACAAACTTGAAAACTTGTAAAAACTTCAATGTTTTCTTCTAGTTTGTGTTTAACTTTTCAATGATGATTACTATCAAAAGATAGTCTTCACCAAGATTTTCCAAAGTATATTCAAAATTATTTTCAAAACCAATATCCAACCATGTTCTTTGGACTCAATGTACATGACTTGTACATTAGCTTTTCCAATGATTGGAAAACACATAACTATGTGTTTTGATGAACCTAAAACTCAAAAAGAATGCATTAAATCAAAATCTTGAGTTTTGTTCATCATCCTAACATCTCACTTGTATCTAATGTGTACTAAAACACATACAAGTCACCTTATAGTTCTTTGTAAGATGTAAAGTTTAGTTTTGCCCTAAACTAGGGATCATGCATATCCATCCAGGCATTTTAATTTATGAACATCCACCTAGGGTGTTACTAGTTAATAAATGTCATTTGTCCTTAATTACAAGGAATTAAAAATAATGCATGATGATTTATGGCATACATCAAAATAAATGATTTTTAAAAGAAAATATACTATTGCTATATGATGTATGTATGACATGACATGATATTTTTGTGTTTTTCATAATAAAGTATGAATGCAAAATATGATGTCATGACATATGATGGGCAAACAATCATGACAAATTTGCATAAATAAAAAATACCTGATTACCTATCTAAGTATCTTGAAACCTTAGCTAACTTAAAATTAAATCTTAAATTGCCCACTTTTTCTCAAGAAAATGTCAAACTCCCAATTTTGGCATTTCTTTTGCTTTTCTTAATTTGTGCCAATTTAAATTAAGCATAAACCCTCATGGTTTGACACATTTTACTCTTTCAAAGAGTAATCATTTTAAATTAAGGCCTAACTTGCCCTTAACTTCCTAAGAAAATACTAAAATCTCAACTTGGCATTTCTTATCCTTTTCTCAAGTGTGCCAATTTAAATTAGGTCTAATTCCTCAAATTTTAGCACATTTTACTCTTCCAAAGAGTAAACAATTAATCCTTTACATTTTCAAAGGTTAACAAAAACCTTGAAAATGCCTCCAAGTGTCAACTTTATTAAAGTTGGGTTAACCACCCTTTCCAAATAGAGTTGACACTCTCTAACCCATCTAAGGAATAGAGAAAATGCTCCCAGGAATCCAAAATCTATTGGTGCTCCTTGGATACTCTAGGTACTCACTAGGAATAACCTTCCTAGTTACCTTCCTAATGACCTTCCTAGGCTTCTTAGAAGCCTTGATCACCTCCTCTAGGTCAACTCTAGGGATTGCTTCCCTTGTGACTTTCTTAGTGACTTCCTTAGACTTCTTAGAAGTCTTAGTCACATTTGTCATTGCAAAAATACTCCTAGGGATAACTTCCCTTGTATCCTTGACTTGACCCCTAGACTTAGAGTTGGTTCCATAGTTATATGGAATCCTATGGTAAGAAGTTACATCCTTCTCAGCCTTAGGTTTGTATCCCAAATCTCTATGTCCATTGGATGATTTTTGTACTCCTTGACCTAAGTTATGCTCATTTTGTCCTTTTAGGATATTTTTAATCCTTTTTAAGATCTTTTCCATTTTATTAAGTCTTGACCTCAAGACTTTTCTTTCCATATATCCATAGATTTTGATTTTTCTTGATTCCTATGAGCATTTCTATTTTTAGGCCTATAACTAAAATTCTTAGAGTTCTTGCCTAAATTTTTATCTACCTTCCTAACCCTAGGTGTGGTAGTCCTAGCCTGAAGAGCCACATAATTTTCATTAATTTTATCATGCCTCCTATTTTTATGGTAAATAGCATTAAAATGATATAAGTTAGAACTAGCATACTTTTTACCATGATTTAAAGGGATATGTTCAATAAATGAGATCTTGGGTTTTACCTTAGAAGCTCCCCCTTGCCTTGTGCTTCCTCCCTTAGGCTTGGATGATTTCTTCCCCTTAGGACATTAACTCCGATAATGTCCTTTTTGTTGCAAGAAAAGCACACAATATGCTCCTTGCTCTTCTTTGTTGTGGGGGCAGTCTCCTTGGGCTTCTCCTTGCCCTTATGTGCCACTTGGCCCTTCTTCTTGGTCAATTTAGGGCACTTGCTCTTATAGTGCCAATGTTCCCTACACTCAAAGCAAATGATATGATTTTTGTTATTAACAATTGGAATTGTTATACCTTTGCTTGTAGGGGTGGCATCTTCTCCTTTTGATCTGGATGTAGAGGCTTCCTCTTGATCCGACAATGATGATCCTCCAATTGATTTGATTTGACTTTTGGAGGTGGAAGCTTCTTCATCTTCATCCCTTCTTGAACCGGAGATGGAGGCTTCATCTTCTTCTTCATCCTCTTGTACATGAAACAAGGAATATGTTCCCTCCTTGCTCTTTTGGTTGCACTCCTTTGAGGATGAAGCTTCTAGGACTTCTTCTTCTGATGTTGAGCATCTCTCAACCTCAAAATCCTCCTCCTCTTAGTCTTTCTCCAATGAGTTTCCCTCTTTGGATTTGTCTTGATTTGGTGTGGTGGAGGGTTCTTCATGAAGCTTGGCCAATTTGCTGCAAAGCTCCTTGGCATCCTTGAATTCTCCAATTTGCTCCAAGATATTACTCGGCAATAGATTGACCAATAGCTTGGTCACTTTTCATTGGCCTCACATCTTTGGATTTGCTCTTGGCTCCACTTGTTCCTCTTGAGAATTTTACCCTTTGAATTTGTTGGAGCTTTAAAGCCTTCCATTAGAGCAAACCATTGCTCTATCTCCATTATAAAGAAGTTTTCAATTCTTGATTTCCAAGAATCGAAACTTGTTGATGTGTATGGTGGAGGCACCCTCGTGTCGAATTCGAGTCCATCTCAGAATTCCATTTGAAGTTGAGCTCTTGATGAATTCTTTGACTTGATGAATTTGCTTCAACTTCTTCACCCTCTAGCCTTTTTGCCGCTTCCGGCAATGATTCCGGTGAAGAGAGACCACGCTCTGATACCACTTGTTAGGGTTGATTTGGTGCTAGAGGGGGGCTGAATATCTCGTCACACTTGTTGATGTGCTTCTTCGATGATGTGTGGCGGAATAAACAACAAGAAACACACTCACAATGCTAACACTAAGGATTTACTTGGTATCCACCTCAAGAAGAGGTGACTAATCCAAGGATCCACATATGACACGCACTCTCCACTAAGAAAATACTCCTTCTCAGTAACTACCGGAGGTGGAAAAACCTCATACAACACTCACATATACAAGACTCAACACAAGAAGAAAAATACAATGAATACAAGTGTAAAACCCTCTCTTCTTACTTACTTGTTGCTTGTTGTTGCCTCTTGAACCTTGGAAGTGCACCAACACTTGTCCCCAAGAGCCTTTAAGAACTGGCTGTGAGCATCGAGAAAGAGCGTGTGAAGATCGGGAGAAGTGTTGCGGAGAAGAAGTTCGCCAACGACTATATACCTCACGCTCCTAGGGCTTCCAATCGATTGGGCATGCTTCCAATTGATTGCCACGTCAGATCTGCGCCATCCCAGCCATCCATCACTCGCTACCAGCGCAACGATCAAATCCCAATCGATTACCTGACCGATTGGGGAGGCTGAATCGATCGGCTGATCGATTCAGCCTTCTTCTGTGCTCTCGCGTCTACATGAGAACACTGGCTCCAATTGATTGACCAATCGATTGGGGAGCCCAATCGATCAACTGATCGATTAGGCAGCATTCTATGCTCGCGCAAAGGGCTCCCAATCGATCGATCGATCGATTGAGCCGCTACCTATTGCAGCACTCACCCAATCAATTGGTTGATCGATTGGGCTTTGGGTCAATCGATCAACCGATTGATTGACACCCTCTTGACTTGCCTAAACTCAAGTCCAAGGTCCTCAATTCCAACATTCGGTCAATCGTAACCTATTTGGAACCTCATGCCTAGCATTCGGTTAACCTTGACCTGCTAGGACTTCTTCACCAAGTGTCTGGTCAATCCCTTTGACCCATTTGGACTTTTCTCCTCGTGCCAAGTGTCTGGTCAACCTCGACCCACTTGGATTTATCGTCTCGTAGTAAGTGTATGATCCTCCAAGACCCACTTGGACTTCCACCAGATGTCCGGTCACCCTTGACCCATCTGAATTTTCTTGTGCCAAATATCCGGTCAATCCTTTGATCTACTTGGACTTCCCAACACCAGGTGTTCGGTCAACCTTGACCCACCTGGATTTCCATGTGCTTGGCTTCACTCACCAAACTTTTCTTCTACCTAGCTTCACTCACTAGGGCTTTCTATCTATCTGGCTTCACTCAACAAGACTTTCCATCTGCCTGGCTTCACTCACGAGGACTTTCACCTAGCTTCACTCACTAGGGTTTTCACCTGGCTTCACTCACCAGGATTTTTTAACTGCCCAGATTCACTCACCGGGACTTTCACTTGCCTAGCTTCACTCACTAAGATTTCCCAACTGTCTAGATTCACTCACTAGGTCTTTCACCTGGTTTCACTCACTAGGATTTACCAACTGTCTGACTTCACTCACCAGGACTTTTAACTGCCTAACCTCCAGTTAGGAATTTCCCAATCAAGTATCCGGTCAACCGTTTGACCTACTTGACTCTTCTTCACATCTAACTGGTTAACCTTGACTAGAGGGGAATTATATCAATAATCTTCCCAAACGGATGATTGTATTTGCAATCTCCATATATTGTCAAATATTGAAACTCAAACATCAAAACTCAAGCTTGAGCCAACTCAAGCTTAGTCAACCTGGTCAACCTGACGCAGGAGATATTGCACCAACACTACTTAGCCTACTATGGGT
The DNA here is from genome assembly GCF_018446385.1 of Zingiber officinale. Classification (NCBI taxonomy): domain Eukaryota; kingdom Viridiplantae; phylum Streptophyta; class Magnoliopsida; order Zingiberales; family Zingiberaceae; genus Zingiber; species Zingiber officinale. The sequence continues at coordinate 51,345,312 of NC_056001.1, read as the reverse complement.
AAATCAACTATCTTTGAATCCATAACATGCACAATCAGCTAATCCCCCAACATCTGTATAGTGTGCTCAGACTATCCATCTGTCTAAGAGTAGAAAGTTGTACTAAAACAGAGCTCTATAGTCGTGGTCTACTATAAAATCTACCAAAACCATAATGTGAATCACGGATCTCCATTTGATACAATACTAAGAGATATAGCATGAGGTCTGGTAATCTCTCTACAATATAACTATGTTAATTGATACAAAAAATCCATCCTACGAATCGATAGAACGTGAACAAATTTAGTCAGCCAATCAACAATTACCTAAATTGCATCATATTCTCTCTGTGTCCTAAGTAATCCTATACAAAATTCATCATAACATGCTCCCAATTCCATTCCAGTATCTGAATCTACTAAAACAACCCTACTAGTCTATGATGTTCATCCTCCACTTGTTGACATACTAGACATCAAGCTATAAAATTCACGATGTCTTCATTCATGTCGCTCTACCAATAGGAACACTCCAAGTCTCTATACATCGGATACCATCCGGACGTATCATAAATCTGGATCGGTGTGCTTCCTAGAGTAACTCCTCTCGGATAGACTGAGACTCAAGAACACACATAATCTTCCACGGAGACAATGAATCCCGCATAAATGATGCCTCCATTTTCAGCGTGAAAATGGTAGCTACAAACTCCAAATCATGAATTGGATATTTCTCCTCAAGATCTCTTATCTGTTGAGAAGCATATGGAACTACTCAACCGCGCTGCTACAAAACTGCACCTAACCCCTGGTATGATAGATCTATGTAGAATACAAATTCGTCAACACTATAAGGTGAAACTAAGACGGGTGTAGTTATCAACTTTTCGTTTCGGCTCCTAAAACTGGTCTCACAAGCCTCTGTCTAGGAAAATTTCATTCTTTTCCTAGATAGTCTAATCAATGGCATAACAATGCTAGAGAAACCATCAACCAATCTCTGGTAATATCTATCCAGACCAAGGAAGTTGTGAGTCTTTTGTACAGACTTCAACTACTCTCAATTGGTAACAACCTCTATCTCCTGTGGATCCACTGATATGTCCCTGCTCGAGACAATGTGTCCCTAGAATTCCCACAGAAAATAGCTTAACATGCACATTTACTAAACTTCGCATAAAGATGTTCTCGTCGAAATATCTTCAGAAGTATGTGAGAATATTATTTGTGATCCACCTCAGATTAGGAATATATCACAATATTGTCAATGAAGACAATTACAACTGATCTAAAATCCCTAGAAATACCAGATCCATCGAGTCCATGAAAACATCTAAGGCGATGTAAGCCTAAATGGTAAAATCAAGAATTCATAATATAGATACAATAGACACGCTCAACCATAAGATCACTGACAACAAGTCTATAATATGATCACCAACTACAAATCACTAAATCCATAAATATCAAGGCATACTACTCCTCATGTTACTATCAACATCAAAGACTAAATAATAGACCATCAAGTCAAATATCCACTAATAGATCATCAAAAGACAACATATCACCATATCTGATCTCACAATATCCATCAATTCTAATCAATACTCAACATCAATCAAACATGATAACTTTCTAGTGACCAATTCAAATTATATTGGGTACTCTAATATCCATAATAAATGAATAACAATCCAAAATCCAAAGGGTCACTCAACCTCCTACTAAAAGTCTACCCATCAGAGAATATCACAACAAATCTCATAATCATACCCTTAAAATGTCCTCTGATAACTGTCATCAAAATATCGAACACTCTGATCTGAGATATAGACTTTAAGACCTTTAATAAATGATCATGTGGTCAAGGTCTTGAGCTACTTATGGAGACAATGATAGTTGAGTCAACTAACCATTATCTTGCAATATATCATACTACGATTGATCTACCTAAGGTTCAGTAACCTCTAGTGACAAGCAATGCACACAAGGGTATAGAAGCACTATCAACAAATAGCTAACCGACATAACTGTTGATCGTCACTTTGCTCCTCGAAGATCATCATTTGAAACTTCCCTTCATTAATGGTTGGGTTTAATAGGTGTCATTCAACTAACACCACCTTCTCTGCATCATTACGGGTTATATATATATGTACCACCGAGGATATCTATCTATATCCACTCGGTCCATGAGTCAAGATCTCTCATGGAACAACATTAAGTGAGTCGGCTAACCATCGCCTTATAAATCATTATACCACGATTCCTCCTTTTCTAGTTCAAGAACTCCTGACAAGCTATACCGACGGAGGTAGAGAAATATTATTTCTCTAGAACATCAAAATCATCAACAAGAGATGCTATGCTCCCATAAGTCATCTTTTGCATTTTCCTTCACGTGGTGCCTGGTCACGTAAAGGATAAGCAGCAACCTTTATCTTTTCCGCATCAGTACAAATCATATATCTGAATGTACTCTCCGATTTATACATCCTATAACGATTGTATATTGTAAGTATTAAGTAACTAGGTCTACACTTTTCCACATCAGTGGGGGTCGTCTATCCAAATGTACCTTTTAGGTTATCCTACCAGGTACATATAGTCTATGGTCAAAATCCTCATGGAATAGGATACATCAATCGTCTATAGACTAGTCAAGTCAACAATGATATGAGGCTAATTCAGTCCATTCTATGTCGATACAAGTCATGTACTCAAATGTGTCTTCTAGGTTACTAACCAAACACAAATAAGCCAAAGTTCGAAATCTCCATGAAACAGAATAAGTCGGCCCCCTACTAACCAAGCTAATAAGAGCAAATTAGTCCTCTACTAACTAAACCAACAAGAATGAATCAGTCATCTGCTGACCAAACCAATAAAGATAAATCGGTCCTCTACTAACCAAACCAACACGAGTAAATCGATACTCTACTAACCAAGCCAACATGATATTTAGCAGATACTATCCACTACCCAACTAGTAATAGCAGAAAATAATAGTACTGGTGGTATGGTAGAAGAAATCCCATAAGACTGTAATCCCTAATCTATAGTAGGAACTGATAGACCTAAACAGTGACTGACCCAACACATGACATACATGCTACAAATAACTAGACAAGTACCAATAAAAGTGTATGATAACAGTATACAAACATACCTCCTATATCTTGGAGATGTCCTGTTACTGCCTGGTCCAAAACTCGAAAAGTCACATCGAGAAAATAAAATCACAAAATCCTAAAACAAAAAAAATAGGTCTCGTAAACATGTGGCTCTGATACCAATAAATTATCATGCCCCGATGGTAAGGTTATACGACAAAAATCGGAAATCACGTCCCTTGTAGCAGTGACAAATGAAACTAATAAACATTGCCACAAGGCTACTCACAAGCAAACTACAACCAACATGGCTAGATGTAAACACAATCACAGTTTATAAGCAGCCCACACGACTAGAAGTAAACACAACCATGCAGTTTATAAGCAACCCACACAGCTGTAATAAAGCACAACGAAAATCACAAAATAACAATCACAAAATCACAATACAACTAACTGCAAGTCGACTCGGGTTGACACAACAACATCAAACCAAATATAAGAAACCACAAAGTTGAACTCCATACAAAAGATACATAGACACAAACAAATCCAAAGCCAATAATGCGAATGGAAGCAATAATAGAAAAGTCGCTCGATGTGACATGGGACTGACGGACAAGATCTCCAGGCGACTCCATAAATCCTTTACCTATAACTTGGCGAAAGAAAACCAGTTTATCGAATGGTGAGTGCTGGGACTCAGCGGGTAATAGATAGATAGTGCATGAACATAATAAACAACTAGAGATACAAGGTATACAGTCTCGTAGGGAAAATAGCATATACTACAGTGATATCATAATAAATGTCCATACCTAAAACCATATCCTAGGCTACTAATAAAAAGTCAGGAGTAGTAAAGATCTACTACAGTATTGCTCATAACTACAAGGATATCATGTGAGGTATATACATACTACTAACAAGTAAGCCAGTGTCTAAGCACATGCAATAGCTATATAACAAAACATATGTAAGCATATCACATTGATATAAAAAAAATAATTGCATAAGTAAGCAATTAACAACATCTACAGGTATAATAATAACAGCGTATGCATGGATGGTCACCCGGCCCACCCCTCTGCACCACGACCCCCGTATGGTCGAGAGGCCGGATCGATGACAACTGTATACACTCAAAGGGCGCCACTACTCTCGAGTAATTGAGTGGACAGGTGTTGAGTAACTATCTAGTTACATAGCGAAGGAGTCCCCGCTACTCACAACTCCAACTACCACTACCCATAAGTGGTCGAGTATGGCACGACAGGACAAGCAAAATCTGCTTCAGCTACCACTATCCATGAGTGGTCGAGCGTGCGACTCTGGTCAATGACCCTCTCAACCACAAGGGAGACATGGTCTCTAGCATGCATGCAATGAAATGATGTGCAAGATGCAGCAATCATCATATATATAAACAAAATCAAGTATGCTACATGAAGCCAACATGCTCAACAAGATATATGAATAAACAACAATCAAAGCAAAATAGTATGGTATCTAGTATCCATATATCCAGTATCTAATATCTGGTATCTGCTAAATATCATAGATAACAACGAGAGACTGCATAGACATCAAATCGATTATCCCAAAGATCGAGTGGATAAGTATCAAGCTCAGAAAAAATATGATTGGAGTCAAGGTAAATATAGCAACTATCCGAATATAGCTCATGCACTAAGGTTAAAGTACTACAGAATCAAGGTAAGAAGTACCCGCCTTTACTATAGATCATGTTAAACGATCCCACGTCGAGACACTCATCTCGAATTAAAGTACTACATCAACAAATGTACGGTTTCAGCTAATTCAAAGTACACCAATTAGCTAAATCCAAAATCTAATCCTAATTTGATTAGGTAATGATATTTAATTCCACCTAACGATCCAAATCTAATTAGATGATAAGTTCATCTTTAATCCACCAACCAATTCCTCAATTCTTACCAATCAATCACTAATCAAATTTTATCATAAATCTTTCTAAATCCACTAATCACTAATTAAATTCATAATCAGACACAATATCCCTGAGCATTCCGTACTTGATTTAGATTAAGCTAAACATGAATCAATTCAACAACTCGCCTAATTACAGTGTGCTTTATTGTTGACTTACGGCCGAAACAATTACTTCTAGAAAACTGGCCATAGCTCAATGAAACCGTTGCCCCTTCAAATTAAGCAACACAATCCACAATCAATACATCAACAACTAAGAATTAAACCCAAATCTTACTCCACAACCTTTAAACTAAACATCTTACCCTTAATCAATCCTTAATTTCTGGCTGGATCAATCACAGTTGCACTTTGCTGGCCAGAACAGTGCCATTTGGAGGATTTTTCCCATTAACCAATCCATTACAACTCAATCAAACGATCCTGTGAACGAACATGAAATCATCTAAATCAACCAACCACCCAGTAACCAAGCTACAGCAGATTATGAACTTAAACCTCCATCATCAATAGATTACTCAATCTAATACAAAAATGAAATCCAATCTGTATTAACCCAATATCAAACACATCTTACCTTAGTTCGTCGACCTACTATCGCTTGATAAATCAGAAGCAGCTAGCGGCCGGTGTGACCGCAACAATGGCAGCAGTTCACTAACGGCAACCCACAGTTCTTCTAGCAATGGCTCACAACGATCTGCAGCGGCACACAAGCTAGGTGTAGTGGTTGGTGGCTGGATGTGGCATCAATAGTCGTGGTTGCCAGATCTGGTGAAGAAGAAGAGACGGCAGACCTCTTAGATGTAAGATCCGCGACTCACCCCGACTCCACGAACAAGGGAAAAGGAGAAGAGGAGGAGTGAAGAGTGGAATTCGGGAGGAAGGAAAGAGGAGATTGCGTTTTATGTACTTAGGGTTTAATTAATTAAACCCTAAGTTAATTTCTTAATTAACTTCCACTTAATTGGTATACCAAACAGGCTTTCCCAAAGCTTAATAGATATATCCCCTTAAAACATATCATCCAAGCTCAGAATAAATCATAGAAAATTTCTAAAATTTTTTGAAAAGTCTAATAAGTTTATTTCTCCAATAACACTTATTATTTAATTTGTCGTATCTTACATTACCACTTTTGGAGCATAAGGAACACTTAGTTCAACTTGACTAGGCTTAGGGATTGAAACTTAAAACTTTTATTCTACTATTACACTGAGCATGGAAAATTATTTTTTAGGTCATACTCGAACAACTTTTGTATATTGCTCACCAATGAAATCATTTGATAGGATTAAACTAATTTGCTAGAGAGTATGATGTACTATTTAACCATAGGAGTTTAGATTGTAGTTTTTTCTTAAGGACAAGCAAAGATTTAACTCTAGGAGTGTGATGTGCATAGATTATATATATTTTTAAGCATTACTTGGAGAACATTTACTTGCATTTAATGAGTATAATCTATGTTTATTTTACCCTATTTCATTATAATATCTTACTTCTATTCTATTTGTTTAGAGATCTTCTGTTTCCTTGTTTTTATTGACGGAACGTAAATTGGAGCGAGAATGGAAAAAGAATGCATGGAGCAGCTTCGTATGGAAATCAACATAGGATGGTCATGCCCTAAGGCACAGTCATGCCCTTCCCACAGCAGTGCACATGGCCCGGTAGTGCCTATAGGCACGACCATGATCCCCTTACAGAGATAGCCATGGCAGGGTTGTGTGTATCAAGCATGGTCGTACCCTTGTTCTAGAGAGTGACACGGTAAGGTCGTGTAGCCCACTCACAGAAAGGGACACGGTTGGTCGTGCCTCACAGGCACGGTCATGTTGTCCCCATTCACTGTTTACACGTCTCGACCGTACCATATGACATAGTCGTACGGGCTAAGGGCAAGGGGTTGTTCCCCCTACCCTGCCTATAAAAGCGGATTTTCTCCCCTTTTCACTTATCCTTGGTTTGGGGCTCCACCCCTTCCTTTGGGAAGGGTTTTACCTTCTAGTGGAAACCCTAGAGCTTGCATCTTTGTCGATCTGCACCATTTCTATCTACTTCTGGAGCAAGGGAATACCTCTAAATATTCGAAGCTTCAAGGATAAGACACTCTCTTTGTTGGGTGTTACTCGGAATTCCGTTCTGTTTCCCCTGTACAAAAATTTGTACGAGCACAAAACTTTTCCTAACAACCCATGTGCTTTTCAGGAGTTAAACTTGAATTGCAAACAAAACTTAACATTATTAATTCAAGTTCAACCCATGTGTTCATTAGAAGTTAAACTTAGATTGCAAACGAAACTTAACATTATTAATCCAAGTTTAACTCATGTGTTCTTCAGAAATTAAACCAATTTATAGAAGTTGATTAAATATCTATTTCAAGGATTGGCTTCTAGGTCGTTGGCGAGGCACTCGGCCTTCTTGGTTATGGGATCATCCACCACTTCCTAGACAAAGTCTTTCAAAGAAATTGAATATTTAAACTACTTACAGTAACCTTAGGTTTAACTATAGAGAACTCAATCGAAGCACAAAATCATTTGCCTCTTGTGTTGGTATTTCAAGATCCATACAAAGAAAAACCAAACTAGTATACCGTGGAAACAATTAACTAGTTATATCTTTCTTTGTAGCTTAAAGAACTCTTGATCTTCTACTGTATTCCTCTACTCATCTTGGACATCGTGTGGGCGACGATCTACCAAGATGAAGACACCCGACCTTCTCCTTCTTTTCCAAGCTTTTGGCCACCAAAGAATACAGAGTGAAGAGGCCTATTCCTCCTTCTTCTTCTCCTCCAAGCAACCGGCCACCAAGGTAGAGTCTTCTCCATAGGGGCACCGACCCTAATGAAGAAGAAAGGATGGATGCCGCCGGCCTTTAGGGAAAGAAGACAATAGAAGAAGATAGAAGAAGGGTCGTCCACATGCACAAAAGAATAAAAGAGGAGCCTTAGGTTGTGTTAGTTTTTGGGCACCACCCTCCTCTTCTTTTATAATCTTTCCATATCCGTGGGACCGGCTCTAGGGGGGCCGCTGATGTGGCGGTTCCACATTTTTTTGCTAGTGGCTAATAAGGAAAGTTTTTAATAAAATTTCTTTTTATTTGCTATTGTAGATGGTTACAAAAAAGGAAAGATTTTAACAAAATTAAAATATCTCTTTTAAACCATTGTAAATAGCTATAAAAGGAAAGATTATACGAAAATTTTGTTTTAAACAAAATCTTCCTTTTATTCCTATAATGGTTGGTTAAAAAAGGAAAGATTTTAACAAAATTAAAATATCTTTTTTAACCATTGTAGATAACTATAAAAACGGAAATTTTTTAACAAAATTAAAATATCTCTTTTACTCTATTGTAGAAAGCTATAAAAGGAAAGATTTTAACAAAATTTTATTTTCAACAAAACTTCCTTTTCTCTTCTTGTTGGCCGGCCCCATGCTTGGGCACCAAGCATGTCTTGGCCGGCCCACATCTTGGGCACCAAGAGGGCTTTGCCGGCCCCTTGCTTGGGCACCCAGCAAGGATGTGGTCGGCCCCTCATTTGGGTAAGAAGCAAAATCAAAATGGGTGAACGCGAGGCTTTATAGAGGCTACAGCAGGGACCGAGAGGAGGAATTGGTTTTGGCCTCCTGATGAGCTTGAGCTTCCTGTGTTCGCCCCGAACACCCAACTCAAGTTCATCAATAATAACTCATACCACTAAAGAGTTATTATTGAACTACTGCATCAATCCCATATTACATTATGAGCTCCTTCTTATCATGAGTGTGTTAATCTTCTTGTATTTAAGATATTGAATGTCCATTAATTAAATGAGTTACTAACAACTCAATTAATTAATATTTAGCTCCAACAGTAGTACCACTCAACTTCATTGTCATATCAGACTAAGTCCACCTGCAGAGTTTACATGACAATCCTTATGAGCTCCTCAAGGGGACTTCATCAACCTAGATAACTAGGACAAAATTTCCTTCTATAATCAACAACATATCATATAAATAATATTATTTACCAACTTATCAGGTCTATTGATTTAACAAATAAATCTCACCCATTGATAAATTAAAGAAATAAATACTAAGTATATGTGCTTGTTATTATATCGGGATTAAGAGTACACACATCCATAATAATAGAGGTTATGTTCTTTTATGCAGTCAGTATAAAAGGAACAATCTCAAATGGTCCTGCTCAATACACACATAGCGTACTAGTATAATTTTATAGTTAAGATAAACTAGTACCAAATTACACTACAACCATTCCAATGGTTTATCCCAATCCATCTTGGTTGTGAGCTACTATTTATAATTTATAAGGAATTGATAATATGATCTTCTGTGTGATACCACACACCATGTTATCTACAATATAAATTACATGGACAACTACATTTTACTAAATGCAGACATTTGACCAATGTGATTCTCATTTCAAAATAAATGTTCATACAAAAAAGCTAGACTTTTAGTATACATCCTAACACTCTTCTCAATATTTCTATATATTGAGTTGTAGTTTGCTATTTTCTTCATCCTTTAGTTGTATTCTCTTGTAATGGAGTAGATTCTCCAATTCTTAAGATGTAAGGAGTAATTATGATGTGTTGTTCATGTATGAAGTATATATTTTCTTATTTCTTTGTTCAATGAAATGTTTATAACTTGTTCTATGTGTGTTGAGTCTTATATGTATTTGACGAAATATGTATGTGGTGAATGCATATAAATGTGAGGGATTTGTCTCAATGTTAAGGTTGACTGGACTGGATAACAGGAGGATCCTTAATGACAGAGGATACCTATTCAACCGGACATATTGTGCTCTTAGTGAGAAAGGTCACCGATATTACCCCACTTTATATAGGCCTTGATATAGAGACCAATTCTTTCCTAGAGAGGCTAATTAGAGTTTTAGGAGTTTTCCAAATTAATGTTAGGAAGTGACTTGTGTAATATAGTAAATGTATGACTAGGGGCCCTATGACAAACGGTAACCCTTTAACAAGACTTTTTAAGTTATCTCTTCTACTTAATATCATTAATCTACCGTTAGGAAGTATATTAGATAACTTTAGCGATTGTATGACCAGGGGTCCTAGGGTATCTCTTTATCTAGACTTTCTAGAGTTACTTCATTACTTAATAGTGTTAGAACTAGTGTTAACTCTGTGGTGCGACCTGTGCGGGGTTGTGCTAGACTTTTATTAGAATCACTACACGAGTATAAGTATGGAGTCAGGTAGATGAATAATTCATAGTAACATTAACTAGTATTACAGTGAAATTGAAATCCTAGAATCATTCCCCCAACCAACTCTTCTCCCTTGATCTCTCTCTCTCTCTCTCTATTCTCTTTACTCTCTCTTTCCTTCCCTCTCTCTCTCAAACATAGTTCTTAAGCTTGTAACCAACCTTCCAATTGTCTAGATAATTCATCGTGTGAAACGAACTAATATTTAATCAACAGTCCCCGTGGATCGATATCTTTTTATTATTTGATGATATAACAGTACACTTGTGGCTTCACATCAATGTTGCTTGTCCTTTTATTCTTAATTCCTATTTTGTCCGTTTCTTATTTGAGATCCATAATATTTTATAGTATCTAATTAATTATGTAACTAATGAATTAAGAAACTAATTATATATATCAACAATTCAACTCCATGCTCAAAGAGTACGCTAGAACCGATACTAATTAATAAAATAATAGATTCAACCATTATATTTAGAGTTCTGGACTCTGTGTTTTGAAAGATGCTCATTATCATTGACATTAATTGTCAAGTTAATAAATAAAGCACTTACATTATAGAGCTTTAGCTCTGCTCTCTAAGAATTATGTGATTATTTGTAGTCTTGGGTTTCAGCTCACCCTCTAAAAGAGCTGTGTAACTACTTATAGTTTAGAGCTTCATCTCCTTCCTTTAAAAGAGTTGCGTGATTATTTATAATTTAGAAGTTTGGCTCCTCCCTCTAAAAGAGTTTCATGATTATTTGTAGTTTAGAGCTTGAACTCCATCCTTTGAAAGAGTTGCCTAATTATTTGTAATTTAAAGCTTTGGCTCCTCCTTTTGAAAGAGTTGCGTAATTATTTGTAGTTTAGATATTCAACTCCTCCCTCTAAAAGAGTTGTGTGATTCTTTGTAATTTAAAGCTTTGGTTCCACCCTCTTAAAGAGTTGTGTGATTATCTATAATTTATAGCTTTGGTTCTGCCCTCTAAAGGAGTTGCATAATTATTTGTAGCCTTGAGCTTCGACTCAGTGCTTGTAAGAAGTATGCAACTGTTGGGACTGCAAGGTTGCAAATAAAGTTTCACATTGAAAACACATGGAAAAATTATGGGCATATAAAGGAAAGATATCTTCATTGGTATATGACATTTTGGGTATAACCCAAAAATAAAATCATGAGTGCTTAGGCCATAGTGGAAAATATTATACCATTATAGAGATATCTAAATTATTTTAGTCCTAACAATTGATATCAGAGTCCGGACTTCCAGAAGGTCTAACTGTCGGCTGTTCACAAGGGTTATGGTCTAATCGAGCCATATGAGAAGAATATTGACCTCGAACAAAGGAAGTGGGGGCTTTCGTGTCTGAATTAAGAGGATCATACACTAGGCAAGAAGTCTTAGTAGACAACCAAGCAAAAAACCCTAGTTGTGGTTAGGCAAGGAAGACCTAGTAAGTCACTTGGATTTAGTGGCAAGGAAGTCCTAGTAGGTCAGATGGACCAAGGGGCAAGAAAACCTAGTAGGTCAATTGGACCAAGGGCTAAGAAGACTTGGTGAGTCGAGAATCGAATGTCAAACGGATAGGCTTTTTGCTTGAGGGCCTTTGTTTGAGGGGAGGGATTGTTGGATTACAAGGTTACAAATAAAGTTCCACAATAAAAATACATGGGAAATATCATAGGCTTATAAGCGAAAGATATTTTCATTGATATGAGTCCTTTTGGATAAAGTCCAAAAATAAAATTAAGGGCTTAAGGCCAAAGTGGATAATATTATACAATTATGGAGATATTTAAATTCCCTCGGTCCTAACAACAACTTCTCAAGTAAATAAATAAAGAAACGAGTGTAACTTTTATTTTGTAGATCTTTGGTTCTAAAGAGATGAATTATTTATGCTAGATGAATAATCAAAGTAGTTCTATATAAATATAGAGCATTGATTCAATGCTTTAAATGTGACTTTTGAGTCTTTCTACGCATTCACCGCTTCGACCAAATTGAGATGATTTTCCTCACGAGTTGGATTGCAAGTCGTTCTCCCTATGTTTATGTAAGACACTTTTTGGGTGGATTGTCGATCGTTCACCCTCTGTATGTGTTTATATATGTGTATACACATGATGTATTTCTTATTAGGTGAATTGTTAGTTGTTCACCCCTTGTAGATATGATACATTTCTTTTGGATGGATTGATAGTCGTTCACCCTATATATGTATGTATACGTGCATACATACAATGTATTTCGTTACGAGTGGATTGCGGGTCGTTCACTCTCATATACAATGCATTCTTCTCGGGTGGGTTGCAGGTCACTCACCCTTATATATTTACATTTATACATGATATATTCGTATTAGGTGAATTGTAAGTTGTTCACCCTTTCTTTATACGATACATCCTTAATGAATATATTACATATGTGATTCACCAACTTAATAAATTATATTAATTGTTCGATAAAATAAGACTATAATGTGGGTAATGTTGGAAAATGAGAAATTAAGGAGAATTAATGAAATTATTTAAGAAGAGAATACAAGACGAATGATATAGAAATATAATTTGTAAATTATGTTGTTCTCTTTTATTATATTTTCATGCACATGTTTTCTCTCCCCTTTGCATTTGTGCTTACTCTCCTTGTTCTTTGACCTCCAGGTCAGTACTAAGATAAGTATATAACATTAGTGGAGTACTTTAGAGGTATACATGTAGTTTAGTTAGTTTTTCTCTATATTTTGTTCTAACATTATTACAATTCATGAGCAAAGAACGAAATTAGCATCGTGGCAAGCCGTACTCGTCATGACATAAAATCCTAAGATACAAAATGATGAAAATAACTTTTATAGAAAGAAAAAAAATTTAAATTAAAAAAAAGGAAAAGATTTTCGAAGCCTCCCAAAACATCTTAAACAGTATGTTTTAGCCATGAAATTGGGTTGTTATAAATTTCACCTATTAATTAATTGTATATCTTTAAAAGAGTTTCAATTTAAGTGATTTAAGGCCACGTGGTTAAATAAAAAAAAATTATGATGTATTAGAGTTTGAATCCTCCTGCACATTGCCTTCTATCCCATGTATAACTGTGCCACCCTTTCCATGTACTCTCATTGGTCATCCTTCCCTTATCCCAGTGGGAGATTGGATCCTCTATCTTTAATATCATCTGTCTCCGTGTCTCACTCGTCGCCTAGTCTAATATCGATGGCCTCCGGCTGTCATCCCGACCAGAACTATACCCTAAGAGGAAGATGAACCCAAGGGGGTCGCTACCGGTGTGATCGGCGCTGAAATCTCACTGGATTTGAGCAAGCTTTTCTCCGCCATCAATCTGAGTGGCCGCTCAAATTCGGCCAGATTCCGCCGGTGGCGACCCCCCGGGTTTACCTTCCCCCTAAGGTATAGTTCCGATCAGGACGACGATTGACGACCGGAGGCCGCCAACGATGGGCTAAGGGCGACGAGTAAGACATGAGGACAGAGAAAATTACAGACAAAGAATCGGATCTCATCCTAGTAGGTCAGCAAAGCATCGCTCGATCACCTATGTAACACTAACAGTATTCATTAAAATAGTTATTATAAACCCCCAGAGGCTACTATAACTATCAATAAAAGGAAAGAAATCATTTATTTTAATTGTTAAGAAAGTTAATTTCCTTCGTAGTCTTATAGTATGATGTAAATCTATACAATAAATTAGGTTTTAAAAAAATCAAGAAATTGGTTCCCATACAAGTAAATAATAACCAAATCAAAACTCTTTCCAAATTAGAATTCATGTAGCCAATAAATGATTCGTCCGAGACAAAGCAAAACAACAAGTACTACTCATGATCCAAAGAATTAATGTGATGCTGAACCACTATCAACGTATAACTGTGATATATAAACCATGAACCCTAAGGCAGTTGGAGGTCAAAGAGTGCTCCCATGTGTTCTGGGCGATGGATGAGTTGTGGATTCACACGAGAAACGATTTGGTAGAACACCTGCCATGTTAATAAGCTATCGGAGCCGGACTGATGCCGAGAGCCCACTACTCGCTCAACTCGGACGGTAGAGGCCACCCGCTCCAATCCTCCGTAAAGGCCAGGACAATGCTTGCTAAGGTGCTTCACATCGAACACCCTTTTGCCGAAAAAGAAGTGAACAAGGTGCAAGAACTCATGAACGGTCTTTGGTAATTTGCAGTCGCATGTCAGCATCTTGACTAGGAAGGTGAAGTCATAGGCGCCTTGGAAGGTAACCCAAGAGACGGGAGAAAAATGGCCAAAGGAAAACAAGCCGGAGGTGGCCAAGTGCTGGGCGAATCTGCAAGAGTCAATGCCCCATATTTGATTCTTTTGGAAGTCGATGCCATTAGCCTTGAGCAGCTCGATGGACGAAGGGGCGTAATGGTCGCGGCTGATGTCGAAGTCGCGGAAATTAAATTCCCACACGTAACACACACAAGTGTTGTCGCTGTAGATGGCACATGGGAGGTTGCCGGCGGCGTCGGAGAGGGTGAGACCGACCTGGACGATGCGGAGGGCCTCGACGTTGGCGCGGATCAATTCGTAGCGCTGGGGGAGGGTGAGGGTGCAGTAGGGATTTTTGGAAGCGACGACGACGCTAGGATACTCGGTGTCTAATCCAAGGATCCACACACCGAGCACACACCTCCACTATGAAACACTCCTTCTCGGTCACAGCCGAAGGCGGAGAAGCCTTACACAAACACTTCACAACAAGAATCACTCAAACAAGAAGAAAATACACAAGGGTATAAAATAAAACCTCTCCTTGCTTGATCTTGCTGATGTAGGTTGCCTCTTGAACCTTGGAGATGCACCCCAAGAGCCTTCAAGAACTAGCGGTGAAGATCGGAAGAAACTCGGTGAAGATCGCACGAAAAGTCGCAGGAAGAACGCAAAGCTCTAGCGAAGAAAATGCTCCGCCCAGGCTTTATACAGTGCTCCCAATCGATCCAAATTAGTCTCAATCGATTGCCACGTCACATCTGCACAATCCCAGCCGTCCATTGCTCATTTCCTGCTCAACGGTCACTTCTCAATCGATTGACCGATCGATTGGGACTATCTGAATCGATCGGCCAATCGATTCAAACCCATTCTATGCTCTCGCGTCCGCGCGAGAGCTTCTCCTCCTCAATCAATCGACCGATCGATTGGTAGATCCCAATCGATCGCCCGATCGATTAGGAAAGCTTCTGTGCTTGTGAGTAATGCTCCCAATCGATCGACCGATCGATTGGAGTCATCTCACACTCGCAGCACACTCCAATCGATCGACCGATCGATTGGACACTGGTTCAATTGATCGACCGATCAATTGAACACCCTGAACTTCCCTCAAACTCAAGTTCAAGGTCCCAAACCCAACTCCTGGTCAACCATGACCTGTTGGGTATCCATGCCTAGCATTTGGCTATTCCCGACCAACCTCGAACTAGCCTTCTAGCCTCCTCCATCAGCCTTGTGTCCCTCGGATATCTCCCATCCTTCACACCTTGCCTTCAGGAGCTTCCTTCGACCTCATCCTAGTTGTCGGATTATACACCACACTCGATCAACCTCGAACTAGCCTTCTAGCCCCCTCCATCAGCCTTGCGTCCCTCGGATATCTCTCATTCTTCACGCCTTGCCTTCAGGAGCTTCCTTCGGCCTCATCCTAGTTATCGAGTTCTCCTTGCCAAGTCACACTAGGACTTACCTTGCCAAGACTACATGCTTGGACTTTCAACCTTTGCCAAGATCACACTTGGACTTTCCCAATTGTCTGGCTCCTCACCAGGACTTTCTCCCTTTGCCAAGATCATACTTGGACTTTTCAATTGCTTGATCTCACTTATCATGACTTTCACCACCAAGTCTAGTCAACACTGACCTACTTAGATTTTCACTCTTGCCAACCTTCCTATTGGACTTACCTTTGCCTAATCTCCAATTAGGACTTTCCCAGTCAAATCTCCTGTCAACCTTAACCTACTTGACTCCTCTCTTGCCTAACCTCCAGTTAGGACTTTGCCAGATGTCTAAACTCCAGTTAGGACTTTCCCAGATGCCTAAACTCTAGTTAGGACTTTCCCATTGCCTAAACTCCAGTTAGAACTTCTCCATTGCCTAACCTCCAGTTAGGACTTCACCACTGCCTAACCTCTAGTTAGGACTTCTCCACTGCCTCACCTCCATTTAGGACTTCCAGATACCTAACCTCCAGTTAGGACTTACCCAGTCAAGTCTCCTGTCATCCTTGACCTATTTGACTTGTCTTCTTCTCAACCTGGTCAACCCTTTGACCATCTCCACAACCGGACGATTGCCCTAGCAATCTCCATATATTATCAAACATCAAAACTCAAATCTCAACTCAAGCTTGACTCAACTCAAGCTTAGTCAAACTGGTCAAACTTGACCTAGGAAAATTACCCCAACAATCTCTCCCTTTTTGATGTTTGACAATCCTTCTTAGTTACTACCTCTAAGTTAGGCTAAATCTCATAGCCTTAACTTCTTCTTTATCACAAGGCTAAATCCCATAGGCTTAACCTTTCCATGACCAAGTTTGAATGAAGGCCTAACTTAACATTCAATTCTCCCCCTTTGTCACACATCAAAAATAGAAAACAACTCTTCCCCATAAGAGTTAACCTCATAATGAAGATCACATATCTTTCATTGTCTCCAAAGCTCCCCCTTGAGCTTTACTTGACTCCACAATGCTCAACCTAGAGCATTCACCATTTGACCAATGAAAATCCCATTCATTGTATCCAATGCTCCCCCTTAAGCAGTAATCTTCTTCTCAATGTTCATCCAAGAGCATTTTTCACTTTACCAATGAAGGTCCGATCCCCCTCATTGAACCTAATGCTCCCCCTTGAGTAAACATCTACTCCAAAATACTCATCCAAGAGCATTTAACATCCAAGCAATTAAGATAACCAACCTTCCATTGCTCTCCAATACTCGACCCTGAGTATTAATTCATCACGAAGGTTTAACCCACCTTCCAAGTGTTGAAGTGTATACTAAAAGCCTAGCTTTTGTAAACATTTATTTTTGAAATAAAGGAATCACATTGGTCAATATCTACATTTATTTGTTAAATGTAATTTGTTCAATCAATTTATATTGTAGATAACATGGTGTGTGGTGTCACACACAGAAGATCATGTTATCAGTTCTTTATAAATTATAAACAGTTGCTCGTGACTAAGATGGAAAGGAACAAACCATTGGAATAGTCATAGTGTAATTAAGTTTAGTTTATCTTGACCAATAAATTACACTAGTACACTCTAAGTGTACTAAGTAGGACCATTTTAGGTAAGTTTTTTTTACTGACTATATAAAAGAACTAGACCTTAGTTATTATGGAAGTGTGTGCTCTTAATCCTAAAATAATAACAAGCACATATATTTAATATTTATTTCTTTAACTTATCAAAGGGTGAGATTTAGCTCGATAAATCAATAGACCCGATAAGTTGGGAAATGATATTACTTATAGTGTGTGTTGTTGATTATAGAACGAATCTGTGTCCGAATTATCTAGGTTGAGAATGTCCCCAAGAGGAGCTCATAAGGATTGCCATGTTAAACCCTGCAGGTGGACTTAGTCCGACATGACAATGAAGTTGAGTGATACTACTCTTGGAGCTAGATATTAATTATGTAAGTTGTCAGTAAATTAATTCGTGGGCATTTGTTATCTTAAACACAGGGAGACTAACACACTCATGATAATTTAGGTAGGATAATAGTAGGATATGCTAACTCTTTGGTTGCAGGACTCCAACTATTATGGCATTTAGATATTGTGTGTGATTGGACCCTTGGACATGTCAAGGGCATTATTTTGTGTGCATAATTGTATGTATCAAATACAGCAGAAGCTGTATTATTTTTAGAATTTTATTTTTGTTCGATCTAGAATACATGTACATTCCTTTATGGAATATAGGATCGATATTTGTAAAATTCTTTATTTGTCGCGGATCGTATCTTTGCGAGGCGTGGTGCTATTGGAGGACCAGAGGCGCAGCGGAATAAGAAGCAAGATAGATGCGACAACTCAACCCGATGTCGGTGGCTAAAGATGGCAGCAGCTAGGGTTGGAGCATACTGAAGACAGTGAAGGGAAAAGGCCATAATAGTTAGAAAAATAATTTCCAAATTTATTGCTTTTATTTACTGTGATGTTTATGTGCATGTGATGTTTGCTAGCATAGGTTAAAATCCTCATTTTTAAATAACTAAGTGGGAGAGGGATTTTAATAAATCTCATGGTCTCCATTACTGGTTTGTAAGTAATGCAACAAGCTTGCGTGTTGGCTCTGAGTGCCTCCCTCCACAACGGATGGGTTTGTTGCGGATCACTAGATCAAACTTCCTTTATGGATGGTTATAGGAAATTATTTAGGAGTGTGTGATCTTCTCCAACTGAAGGGGCACAATCCTATTTAATGGACTTAGTATCAAGTAATGGTATACACTTAGATGCATTCAATAGTATCCTCTCCAACGGAGTCACTGTTATTGTTTTGTGTGACCAAAGTGAAACCAACTATTAATTTTATTTGTCATAAAATTAGGATGACAAGATAATAAAATTAATGGGTCACACCCTCCTCTTACAAATGTTGAATTTGTATACGTCCACACTAACATGGCATGCAATATTCACGGTGATTTGAGGTGTTGGTTAATTTAAAATAGTATTTTTTGAGGAATCAATATTATTGTAAATTTAGAGTCTTAACCAAAGTTTATTTTTGTGATTCTTAGAATGACTTTCAATCCACTGGCCATTATACTGAAAGAGAACAAACTTACTGGTCCCAACTATATTGATTGGAAAAGAAACCTTACATTATTCTTACTGCTGAAAGCTATAAGTTTATACTGACTGAGGCTTGCCCTGATGCACCTGACGGTGACTCTACCCCAGAGGAGATTGAGTATCATAAAAAATGGATAAAAGCTTATGAGATGACGCGGTGTTAAATTTTGGCATCTATGTCAAATGTATTGCAACATCAGCATCAAGATTTACCAACAGTTTATATGATATAATGAACAATCTCAAAGAACTCTTTGGGCACCAGAGTCGGACTTCTAGGCAAGAGGCAATGAGAAAGCTAATGACAGCCACCATGTCTGAGGGGACACCCGTAAGGGATCATATCCTCAAAATGATGGCTTATCTGAATGAAATACAAGTCCTTGGAGGAGAAATTGATGGGGAAACCCAGGTCGATATAATTCTCCAAATGCTTCCCAGAAGTTTTGAGCAGTTCTGCCTGAACTATAACATGAACAAAAGAGAGTATACGTTGGTGGAACTTCTGACAGAACTACAGGCAGTGGAAGGAATATTTCATCACAGTTCTCAGATTCACTATGCTTAAAATGGTTCTACTTCTAAGTTGAAAGGCAAGAAGAAGAAGAAACAGGTCTTTTCAGCAAAGAAAGTGAATAAACCTCAGGGTACGAGACAAAAG
Organism: Zingiber officinale; assembly: GCF_018446385.1. NCBI lineage: Eukaryota > Viridiplantae > Streptophyta > Magnoliopsida > Zingiberales > Zingiberaceae > Zingiber > Zingiber officinale. The sequence goes on along the minus strand of NC_056001.1, from coordinate 51,325,467 downwards.
GCTGGAATGAAGAAGCCGAAGGACAAGTGCTTCATCTGCAAGCAGTCAGGACATTGGAAGGCAGACTGTCCTTGTAGGAATCAGAACAATAAAGGTATATCTCATGCTCTAGTAGTTGAAACATGTTTAGCGGTGTTATCTACCAGCACCTGGTGTGTAGATACGGGAGCCACTGATCATGTCTGTAATTCTTTGCAGGGGTTCCAGGAAACTCGACGACTATTTGAAGGAGAGATAACTGTCTACATGGGAAATGCTACTAAGGTGGCGGCTATTGCAGTGAGAGACGTATACTTATCTTTTGATAGGAATAGAAATTTGATTTTAAGAAATTGTCTTTATGTACCCAGTTTCAAAAAGAATTTAATTTCAGTTTCTAAACTGTATTTGGATGGATATTTAGTTTCCTTTAGTAACAATGTGGTTATAAAGAGAAATAAAGTGATTATCTGTTCGGGTGCATTGGTTGGCAATTTATGTACTTTAAATCCAATTTATCCCACAAAGTAAAATATAGAAATTAATAACACATCTTCTAACTCTAATAAGATAAAAGAACCTTTGGAAATGAACCAAATGTATCTTTGGCATCTAAGGCTTGGTCATATTAACTTAAGTAGGATTCAAAGGCTTGTAGCCGATGGACTCTTGGGTTCATTAAAGTTGGAAAACTTTCCAACATGTGAATCCTGCTTGGAAGGTAAAATGACCAAGAGACCATTTAAGGCCAAGGGGTATAGAGACAAAGATGCGTTACAACTGGTTCATTCTGATTTGTGTGGTCCTATGTCTATCCAGGCAAGAGGTGGTTATGAATACTTCGTCTCTTTTATAGACGATTATTCAAGATACGGATACATTTATCTGATGCGCCGCAAGTCTGAATGCTTTGACAAGTTCAAAGAATATAGGGCTGATGTGGAGAAACGTCTTGATAAAAGTATCAAGACACTACTGTCTGACCGTGGTGACGAATACCTCTTTGGAGAGTTTAGGAATTACTTATCAGAAGTCGGGATTCAATCTCAATTGTCTGCACCTGGTACTCCCCAGCAAAATGATGTGGCAGAACGAAGGAATAGGACTCTTATGGAAATGGTTAGATAGATGATGAGTTATTCAGAATTACCAAATTCATTCTGAATATGGTGCCTTCTAAAAAAGTTCCATCTACTCCCATGGAATTATGGAATGGGAGTAAGCCTAGTCTGAATCATATCCGGATATGGGGTAGTCTAGTACATGTGCTGAAGGGAGATACTGACAAGTTAGAATCACATACAGAAGTTTGTCTGTTTGTGTGATATCCTAAAGGAATGAAAGGTGGTTTATTTTATAATCCTAAAAATCAGAAGATCATTGTTAGTACCGATACTCGATTTTTAGAAGAAGATTATGTAATGAACCATAAGCCCATGAGTGAAATAGTTCTAGAAGAAATAAGAGAGGACACGTTTACTTTAATACCAACAGTACAAGATGAAGTACCACAATAAACTGCAACACGTGTCACACATGATACACAGCCAGAGACAGTGCCCTGTCGTAGTGGGAGGTTTGTGAAGCAACCTGAGAGATTCATGTTTTTGGGAGAGTCTTCGAACTTGATCCTAGGTAAACATGAACCTGATCCCCGAACATATGACGAAGCACTCCAAGATATAGATGCAGTATCTTGGCAAAAGGTATGAATTCCGAAATAGAATCTATATATTCTAATAAGGTCTGGGAGCTTGTAGAGCCACCTGATAGAAAAGCCATTAGATATATGCAAGTGGATCTACAAAAGGAAAAGAGGGACAGAAGGGAAGGTAGAAACCTTCAAAGCAAGGCTTGTTACGAAAGGGTATACTCAGAAAGAGGGAATCGACTATGAGGAGACTTTTTCACCAGTAGCCATGTTTAAGTCTATCTGAATACTCTTATCCATTTTCTCTCATATGGATTATGAGATTTGGCAAATGGATGTCAAGACAGCTTTCCTTAACGGAAGTCTTGAAGAAAACATCCATATGAAGCATCCAGAAGGGTTTATTGAAAAGGACAAAGATCATCTAGTGTACAAGCTTAATCGGTCCATTTATGGACTGAAGCAAGCTTCAAGATCTTGGAACATCCGGTTAAACAAAGTAATCCAGTCGTATGGATTTATTCAGTGTCCGGATGAGTCTTGTGTATACAAAAAGTGTAACGAAAACGTGGTGGTATTTCTTGTACTATACGTAGATGATATTTTGTTAATTGGCAACAATGTCAAGGTGTTATCGGACGTAAGGGTATGGTTGTCCAAACAATTTGATATGAAGGACTTAGGAGAATGTGCACACATTCTTAGGATCAAAGTTGTAAGGGATCGCAAGAAAAGAATGTTGTGTCTATCCCAAGCTTTATATATAGATGCAATCCTTGCTCGTTTTAGCATGCAAAACTCCAAGAAAGGTTTCTTACCTTTTAGGCATGAAGTACCCTTATCTAAAGAGATGTCTCCGAAGACATCAAAGGAGATAGAGGATATGAAGGCAGTTCCTTATGCTTCGGCTGTAGAAAACCTTATGTATGCAATGCAGTGTACGAGACCTGATATCTGTTTTACCGTGGGCATGGTTAGCTGATATCAGAGTAACCCTGGACAAGGACATTGGACCGCTGTGAAGCATATATTAAAGTGCCTAAGAAGGACTAGAGATGATATGCTAGTCTACCAAGCAGACGATTTGCTCCCTGTGGGTTACACGGATTCGGACTTCCAATCAGATAGGGAAAATAGTAAGTCTACGTCAGGCTATGTGTTTACTCTGGGAGATGGAGCCATTGCATGGAGGAGTGTTAAGTAGAAATGCCTCTCAGACTCAACCATGGAAGCTGAGTATGTGGTAACTTCTGAGGCAGCCAAAGAAGTTGTATGGCTCAGGAACTTTCTAATGGACTTAGATGCGATTCCTGGTTTGCCCAAAATCATCACAATTTATTGTGATAATAGCGGTGCAGTTGCAAACTTGAAGGAACCGCGAGCCCATAAGGCAAGTAAACATATAGAGCGCAAGTATCACCTGATACGAGACATCGTCAAGCGAGGAGAAGTTGTCGTCGCCAAGATTGCATCAGCAGATAACCTGGCAGATCCTTTCACTAAGGCCCTTCCGGCGAAAGTTTTTGATCGGCATGTGGAGGGGATGGGAATCAGATGTATGGCAACTGATATGGCAGCTTGGTCTTTTAGTATAAGTGGAAGATTGTTGGAGTGTATACTAAAAACCTAGCTTTTGTAAACATTTATTTTTGAAATAAAGGAATCACATTGGTCAATATCTACATTTATTTGTTAAATATAATTTATTCAATTAATTTATATTGTAGATAACATGGTGTGTGGTGTCACACACAGAAGATCATGTTATCAGTTCTTTATAAATTATAAACAGTTGCTCGCGACTAAGATGGAAAGGAACAAACCATTGGAATAGTCGTAGTGTAATTAAGTATTAGTTTATCTTGACTAATAAATTACACTAGTACACTCTAAGTGTATTGAGTAGGACCATTTCAGGTAAGTTTTTTTTGTATTGATTATATAAAAGAACTAGACCTTAGTTATTATGGAAGTGTGTGCTCTTAATCCTAATATAATAACAAGCACATATATTTAGTATTTATTTCTTTAACTTATCAAATGGTGAGATTTAGCTCGATAAATCAATAGGCCCGATAAGTTGGGAAATGATATTACTTATAGTGTGTGTTGTAGATTATAGAAGGAATCTGTATCCTAGTTATCTAGGTTGAGAATGTCCCCAAGAGGAACTCATAAGGATTGACATGTTAAACCCTGCAGGTGGACTTAGTCTGACATGACAATGAAGTTGAGTGGTACTACTCTTGGAGCTAGATATTAATTAAGTGACTTGTCAGTAACTTACTTAATTAGTGGACATTTGTTATTTTAAACACAGGGAGACTAACACACTCATGATAAGAAGGAGCCCATAATGTAATTAGGGATTGAAGCGGTAGTGCAATAATAACTCTCTAGTGGAATGAGTTATTATCGATGTACTTGAGTTGTGTGTTCGGGGTGAGCACGGGATACTCAAGCTCATCGGAAGGCCAAAACTAATTTCTCCTCTAGGTCCCTGTCGTAGCCTCATTAAAGCCTCAAGTCCATCCAAAAAAAAGTCCATCTTGGTGTCCAAGAAGGGGGCCGGCCCAATGCTTGGTGACCAAGCAAGGGCCGGCCACATCCTCTTTTATAGGGGCCGACCCTATTGCTTGGTGACCAAGCATGTAGGGGCCGGCCAAGATTAATTCAAATAGGAGGGGTGTTTTGAATTTTTAAAATCTTCTCTTTGAAGAAAACTACAAGTTTTAAAAGAGAGATTTTAAATTTAAAAACTTTCCTTATTTTAATTAGGCCACATGTTTTAAGAGAGAATTTAAAAGTTTTTAAAACTTTCCTTTTTAACCATCTTCATGGTTGAGAAAAAAAGGAAGAGAAGTTTTAAAATTTAAATTTTCTATCATCATGATAAAAAAGGAAATTTTATAAGAGAAGTTTTAAATTTTAAAACACGGTTTTAATTTTTAGAAACTCTCCTTTTTTAACTCATAGTTTAGGAAAGAGAGCTTGTAAAATTTTATAAGAGTTTTTATTCTTGTAGAATTTTATATAAAAAAAATAATAATTCCTTTTCCTCTTATGGGGGTCGGCCACCCTTACTTGGTGCCCAAGCAAGGTGGCCGGCCATGTTTAAAATTATAAAATCATCAAATTTGTTTTTGGTGATTGATTCAATCAAGAGGAAAGAAAAGGAAAATTAAAAGGGAAAAGGAAAAGCTAGAGGAAGATTTTAATTTTTGTAAAAATTCTTCCCTTATTTGCCTTGGGCAACTAATATAAAAGAAGGGGTGAGGAGACTTCATGAGACACAATTCTTATTCTCTTGCTTGGAGAACCTCAAGTGGTCGGCCCTCCCTTTCCCTTCTCTTTTCCCTTTTGCTCTCTTCTCCTTGGTGGTGGTGGTGGCCGGATTTAGAAGAAGAGGAAGAAGCTTTTGGGTGGTGTTCATCTTGGAGGATCGTCGCCCACACGATATCCAAGGCGAGGTGAGGAATACGGCAGAAGATCTTGAGGTCATTAGCTTACAAAGAGAAGGTATAACTAGTAGTTTTCTTCCGCATCATACTAGTTATTTTCTTTGAAAGAATTCTAAATACAAGAGGCAATTAGATCTAGTTTATCGAATTTATTTTTTGAGTTTGTGTTTTCTTCTTTTTGAATTTGTGATTCGATTCTTCTTTTTGGTTAACCTAGAGTTATTTAAGGAAATTAAATATTAGCTTTCCTTAAAAGGCTTTGTCTAGGCGGTGGTGGTAGCTCCCATATCCAAGAAGGTCATGTGTCTCGCCATGCAGTCCTGGAAGCCAATTTTGGAAATTAATATTTAATGGAATTAATAACATAGGTGGATTTGAATCAATAGTGTTAAGTTCCGCTTGTGATTCAAATCTAAACCATTAAGAACAGATAAGTTAAATTTGGAATCAATGATGTTAAGTTCAGTCTGCGATTCCTAATTTGACATCTAAAGAACACAATAGGTTATTTAAGGAAAGGTTCGACACTTGAACAAAAAAATTTTGTACAGTGGAACCGATACGTTTTCCTAGGACTAACCAACAATTGGTATCAGAGCTAGGGTTTGCCTCAGTGTGTTTAGAATTCAAATAGGTTATGCACATGTCATACATAATTTAGGCAAGATAATAGTAGGATGTGCTAACTCTTTGGTTGCAGGACTCCAACTATTATGACATTTAGATATTGTGTGTGATTGAACCCTTGGACATGTCAAGGGCATTATTTTGTGTGCATGATTGTATGTATCAAATATAGCAGGAGCTGTATTTTTTTAGAATTTTATTTTTGTTCGATCTAGAATACATGTACATTCCTTTATGTAATATAGGATCGATATTTGTAAAATTCTTTATTTGTCGCGGATCGTATCTTTGCGAGGTGTGGTGCTATTGGAGGACCAGAGGCGCAGCGGAATAAGAAGCAAGATAGATGCGACAACTCGACCCGATGGCGGTGGCTAAAGATGGCAGCAGCTAGGGTTGGAGCATACTGAAGACAGTGAAGGGAAAAAGCCATAATAGTTGGAAAAATAATTTCCAAATTTATTGCTTTTATTTACTGTGATGTTTATGTGCATGTGATGTATGCTAGCATAGGTTAAAATCCTCATTTTTAAATAACTAAGTGGGAGATGGATTTTAATAAATCCCATGGTCTCCATTACTGGTTTGTAAGTGATGCAACAAGCTTGCGTGTTGGCTCTGAGTGCCTCCCTCCACAATGGATGTGTTTGTTGCGGATCACTAGATCAAACTTCCTTTATGGATGGTTATAGGAAATTATTTAGGAGCGTGTGATCTTCTCCAACTGAAGGGGCACAATCCTATTTAATAGACTTAGTATCAAGTAATGGTATACACTTAGACGCATTCAATAGTATCCTCCCCAACGGAGTCACTGCTATTGTTTTGTGTGACCAAAGTGAAACCAACTATTAATTTTATTTGTTATAAAGTTAGGATGACAAGATAATAAAATTACTGGGTCACACCCTCCTCTTACAAATGTTGAATTTGTATACGTCCACACTAACGTGGCATGCAATATTCACGGTGATTTGAGGTGTTGGTTAATTTAAAATAGTATTGTTTGAGGAATCAATATTATTCTAAATTTAGAGTCTTGACCAAAATTTATTTTTGTGATTCTTAGAATGAATTTCAACCTACTGGCCATTATACTGAATGAGAACGAACTTACTGGTCCCAACTATATTGATTGGAAAAGAAACTTGGACATTGTTCTTACTGCTGAAAGTTATAAGTTTGTACTGACTGAGGCTTGCCCTGATGCACCTGACGGTGACTCTACCCCAGAGGAGATTGAGTATCATAAAAAATGGGTAAAAGCTGATGAGATGGCATGGTACTACATTTTGGCATCTATGTCAAATGTATTGCAACATCAGCATCAAGATTTACCAACAGCTTATGATATAATGAACAATCTCAAAGAACTCTTTGGGCACCAGAGTCGGACTTCTAGGCAAGAGGCAATGAGAAAGCTAATGACAGCCACCATGTCTGAGGGGACACCCGTAAGGGATCATATCCTCAAAATGATGGCTTATCTGAATGAAATACAAGTCCTTGGAGGAGAAATCGATGGGGAAACCCATGTCGATATAATTCTCCAAACGCTACCCAGAAGTTTTGAGTAGTTCCACCTGAACAATAACATGAACAAAAGAGAGTATACATTGGCGGAACTTCTGACAGAACTACAGGCAGCAGAAGGAATATTTCATCACAGTTCTCATATTCAGTATGTTGAAAATGGTTCTACTTCTAAGTCGAAAGGCAAGAAGAAGAAGAAACAGGTATTTTCAGCAAAGAAAGTGAATAAACCTCAGGGTACGGGACAAAAGGCTGGAATGAAGAAGATGAAGGGTAAGTGCTTCATCTGCAAGCAATCAGGACATTAGAAGGCAGACTGTTCTCGTAGGAATCAGAACAATAAAGGTATATCTCATGCTCTAGTAGTTGAAGCATGTTTAGCGGTGTTATCTACCAGCACCTGGTGTGTAGATATGGGAGCCACTGATCATGTCTGTAATTCTTTGCAGGGTTCCAGGAAACCCGACGACTATTTGAAGGAGAGATAATTGTCTACATGGGTAATGCTACTAAGGTGGCGGCTGTTGCAGTGGGAGACGTCTACTTATCTTTTGATAGGAATAGAAATTTGATTTTAAGAAATTATCTTTATGTACCCAGTTTTAGAAAGAATTTAATTTCAGTTTCTAAACTGTATTTGGATGGATATTCAGTTTCCTTTAGTAACAATATGGTTATAAAGAGAAATAAAGTGATTATCTGTTCGGGTGTATTGGTTGACAATTTATATACTTTAAATCCAATTTATCCCACAAAGAAAAATATGGAAATTAATAACACATCTTCTAACTCTAATAAGAGAAAAGAACCTTCGGAAATGTACCAAACGTATCTTTGGCATCTAAGGCTTGGTCATATTAACTTAAGAAGGATTCAAAGGCTTGTAGCCGATGGACTCTTGGGTTCATTAAAGTTGGAAAACTTTCCAACATGTGAATCCTGCTTGGAAGGTAAAATGACCAAGAGACAATTTAAGGCCAAGGGGTATAGAGACAAAGATGTGTTACAACTGGTTCATTCTGATTTGTGTGGTCCTATGTCAATCCAGGCAAGAGGTGGTTATGAATACTTCGTCTCTTTTATAGACGATTATTCAAGATACGAATACATTTACCTGATGCGCCGTAAATCTAAATGCTTTGACAAGTTCAAAGAATATAGGGCTGATGTGGAGAAACGTCTTGGTAAAAGTATCAAGACACTACGGTCTGACCGTGATGGCGAATACCTCTTTGGAGAGTTTAGGAATTACTTATCAAAAGTCGGGATTCAATCCCAATTGTCTGCACCTGGTATACCCCAGCAGAATGGTGTGGCAGAACGTAGGAATATGACTTTTATGGAAATGGTTAGATCGATGATGAGTTATTCAGAATTATCAAATTCGTTTTGGGGATATGCTCTGGAAACAACAATGTACATTATGAATATGGTACCTTCTAAAACAGTTCCTTCTACTCCCATGGAATTATGGAATAGGCGTAAGCCTAGTCTGAATCATATCCGGATATGGGGTAGTCCAGCACATGTATTGAAGGGAGATACTGACAAGTTGGAATCACGTACAGAAGTTTGTCTGTTTGTGGGATATCCTAAAGGAACGAAAGGTGGTTTATTTTATAATCATAAAAATCAGAAGATCATTGTTATCACCAATGCTCAATTTTTAGAAGAAGATTATGTAATGAACCATAAGCCTATGAGTGAAATAGTTCTAGAAGAAATAAGAGAGGACATGTCTACTTTAATACCAACAGTATAAGATGAAGTACCACAAGAAACTGCAACACGTGTCTCACATGATACACAGCCAGAGACAATGCCTCGTCGTAGTGGGAGGGTTGTAAGGCAACCTAAAAGATTCATGTTTTTGGGAGAGTCTTCGGACTTGATCCCGGGTAAACATGAACCTGATCCCCGAACATATGACGAAACACTCCAAGATATAGATGCAGTATCTTGGCAAAAAGTAATGAATTCTGAAATAGAATCTATGTATTCTAATAAGGTCTGGAAGCTTGTAGAACCACCTGATGGTGTAAAAGTCATTGGATGCAAGTGGATCTACAAAAGGATAAGAGGGACAGATGGGAAGGTAGAAACCTTCAAAGCAAGACTTGTTGCGAAAGGGTATACTCAGAAAGAGGGAATCGACTATGAGGAGACTTTTTCGCCAGCAGCCATGCTTAAGTCTATCCGGATACTCTTATCCATTGCCGTTCATATGGATTATGAGATTTGGCAAATGGATGTCAAGACAGCTTTCCTTAATGGAAGTCTTGAAGAAAACATCCATATGAAGCAACCAGAAGGGTTTATTGAAAAGGGCAAAGAGCATCTAGTGTGCAAGCTTAATCGGTCCATTTATGGACTGAAGCAAGCTTCAAGATCTTGGAACATCCGGTTTAACGAAGTAATCTAGTCATATGGATTTATTCAGTGTCCGGATGAGTCTTGTGTATACAAGAAGTGTAACGAAAACGTGATGGTATTTCTTGTACTATACGTAGATGATATTTTGTTAATTGGCAACAATGTCAAGGTATTATCAGACGAAAGGATATGGTTTTCCAAACAATTTGATATGAAGGACTTAGGAGAATGTGCATATATTCTTGGGATCAAAGTTATAAGGGATCGCAAGAAAAGAATGTTATGTCTATCCCAAGTTTTATATATAGATACAATCCTTACTCGTTTTAGCATGTAAAACTCCAAGAAAGATTTCTTACCTTTTAGGCATGGAGTAGCCTTATCTAAAGATATGTCTCCGAACACATCAAAGGAGATAGAGGACATGAAGGCAGTTCCTTATGCTTCGGCTGTAGGAAGCTTTATGTATGCAATACTGTGTACGAGACCTGATATCTGTTTTGTCGTGGGCATGATTAGCTGATATCAGAGTAACCCTGGATAAGGACATTGGACTGCTGTGAAGCATATATTAAAGTACCTAAGAAGGACTAGAGATTATATGCTAGTCTACCAAGCAGACGATTTGCTCCTTGTGGGTTACACGGATTCGGACTTCTAATCAGATAGGGACAATAGTAAGTCTACGTCAGCCTATGTGTTTACTCTGGGAGGTGGAGCCATTGCATGGAGGAGTGTTAAGCAGAAATACGTCTCAGACTCAACCATGGAAGCTGAGTATGTGGCAGCTTCTGAGGAAGCCAAAGAAGTTGTATGACTCAGGAACTTTCTCATGGTCTTAGAAGTGATTCCTGGTTTGCCCAAAATCATCACAATTTATTGTGATAATAGCAGTGCAATTGCAAACTCGAAGGAACCGCGAGCCCATATGGCAAGTAAACATATAGAGCGCAAGTACTACATGATACGAGACATCGTCAAGCGAGGATAAGTTGTCGTCGCCGAGATTGCATCAGCAGATAACCTGGCAGATCCTTTCACTAAGCCCTTCAGGTGAAATCTTTTGATCGGCATGTGGAGGGGATGGGAATTAGATGTATGGCAACAGATATGACAGCTTGGTCTTTTAGTATAAGTGGGAGATTGTTGGCGTGTATACTAAAAGCCTAGCTTTTGTAAACATTTATTTTTGAAATAAAGGAATCACATTGGTCAATATCTACATTTATTTGTTAAATGTAATTTGTTCAATTAATTTATATTGTAGATAACATGGTGTGTGGTGTCACACACAGAAGATCATGTTATCAGTTCTTTATAAATTATAAACAATTGCTCGCGACTAAGATGGAAAGGAACAAACCATTGAAATAGTCGTAGTGTAATTAAGTATTAGTTTATCTTGACTAATAAATTACACTAGTACACTCTAAGTGTATTGAGTTGGACCATTTTAGGTAAGTTTTCTTTGTACTAATTATATAAAAGAACTAGACCTTAGTTATTATGGAAGTGTATGCTCTTAATCCTAATATAATAACAAGTACATATATTTAGTATTTATTTCTTTAACTTATCAAATGGTGAGATTTAGCTCGATAAATTAATAGGCCCAATAAGTTGGGAAATGATATTACTTATTGTGCGTGTTGTTGATTATAGAAGGAATCTGTGTCCTAGTTATCTAGGTTGAAAATGTCCCCAAGAGGAGCTCATAAGGATTTCCATGTTAAACCTTGCAGGTGGACTTAGTCCGACATGACAATGAAGTTGAGTGGTACTACTGTTGGAGCTAGATATTAATAAAGTGAATTGTCAGTAACTTACTTAATTAGTGGACATTTGTTATCTTAAACACAGGGAGACTAACACACTCATGATAAGAAGGAGTCCATAATGTAATTAGGGATTGGTGCGGTAGTGCGATAATAACTCTCTAGTGGAATGAGTTATTATCGATGTGCTTGAGTTGTGTGTTCGGGGCGAGCACGGGATACTCAAGCTCATCGGAAGGCCAAAACCAATTTCTCCTCTAGGTCCCTGTCATAGCCTCATTAACGCCTCAAGTCCATCCAAAGAAAGACCCATCTTGGTGTCCAAAAAGGGGGCCGGCCCAATGCTTGGTGACCAAGCAAGGGCCGACCACATCCTCTTTTATAGGGGTCGGCCCTATTGCTTGGTGACCAAGCATGTAGGGGCCGACCAAGATTAATTCAAATAGGTGGGGTGTTTTGAATTTTTAAAATCTTCTCTTTGAAGAAAACTACAAGTTTTAAAAGAGAGATTTTAAATTTAAAAACTTTCCTTATTTGAATTAGGCCACATGTTTTAAGAGAGAATTTAAAAGTTTTTAAAACTTTCCTTTTTAACCATCTTCATGGTTGAGAAAAAAAGGAAGAGAAGTTTTAAAATTTAAATTCTCTATCATCATGATAAAAAAAGAAATTTTATAAGAGAAGTTTTAAATTTTAAAACATGGTTTTAATTTTTAGAAACTTTCCTTTTTTGACTCCTACTTTAGGAAAGAGAGCTTATAAAATTTTATAAGAGTTTTTCTTCTTGTAAAATTCTATAAAAAAAAATAATAATTCCTTTTCCTCTTATGGGGGCCGACCACCCTTGCTTGTTGCCCAAGAAAGGTGGCCGACCATGTTTAAAATTATAAAATCATAAAATTTATTTTTGGTGATTGATTCAATCAAGAGGAAAAAAAAGGAAAATTAAAAGAGAAAAGGAAAAGTTAGAGGAAGATTTTAATTTTTGTAAAAATTCTTCCCTTATTTGCCTTGGGCAACTAACATTAAAGAAGGGGTGAGGAGGCTTAATGAGACACAATTCTTATTCTCTTGCTTGGAGAACCTCAAGTGGCCGGCCCTCCCTCTCCCTTCTCTTTTCCCTTTTGCTCTCTTTATAACGCCCGCCCTCCCTGCTACCCTAAGGGACGGGGCTACGATACTCTACGTATAAATTTTTCTTTTTAAAACAGCGGAAGACTTAAAATAATTTTCATAGTTTTAATAAAAACTTTTCTTTTAAATTTCTTTTGAACTATACTATCACATGGCATCAAAATCATAACATCAAATCCAGTGGAACCATAATGTCAAACCACACATGTTTAGGTATCACAAATCATAAAATACCAATGCATAGTTCTTAAAAGAAACTTTAAGCAGGTTCTTAATTAGTTGCCTAGCCACCGCCACACACATCTTCGTTGCCCCTCCTGCTGCTCCTCTAGCTCATCCTGCTTTCCCCTTTATATGTGGTACAAGGAAAGTAAGCTGTGAGCACTCATGGCTCAGTAAGTTCCTTTCCTACTCACTAAAGCCAAAAATCAGCACATAATCAAGAATGCATCAACAAGTCATAATCTCAACTAATCATGGCATAACATAGCATTCTATTCAAGCATATCATGCATCATAATATAATCACAACTAGTCATAGCATATCAAGCATCACCATGACCGAAACATATACATAGTGCATTGCATAAAACATAGCTAGACATGGCATAACAAACAAGTATCATGGTATATCAAAACATGGCCGAAACATGCATATCAAAGCATCATACTATGGCCGAAACATGTACATCAAGGCATCATCATATCTATGGCCGAAATCTATATATCAAGCATCAACAAATCCATGGCCGAAACATGTCTATAAGGTATAGCATGAACATAACATAATCATACCTTATCATTGCATATCATAATCAAGAGCATAACATGAAACATAGCATAATCATAAGGTGTATGCAATATGATTTTGGAAAACATGTATCCGAAAAACATGTGTATGTCTCATGATCTTTAAAACCATTTTCTTTTACATATATACTTGAAATTAATCTCAACATAAGGGGGATCCCGGCTATGTACCACTTACATATTGCGCGCAACCTTGTAGGTCCAAGGTAGCAAGTCTTGAACCCTACGAGGCAAACATACTAGGCCCTTAGTCCTAGGGGCACTTAGGAGCCCATCCCTAACGAGGTCCTTAGTCCCCGGGGCGCTTATGGAGCCCACCCTTGGTACAAGCCTCTCACAAAGAAAGTAAAGTACATGTCATACATATCATGTATCATAAAAGCATGCATCACTTAGGCACACATCATATCATAAAAGTATGAATCACTTAGGCATACATCATGTCATAAAAGTATGCATCACTTAGGCATACATCACATCATAAAAGTATGCATCACTTAGGCATACATCACTTCATAAAAGTATGCATCACTTAGGCATACATCACTTCGTAAAAGTATGCATCACTTAGGCATACATTACAGCATCAAATCATGCATTTTTAACCACATATCATAACATAAAGCATGCATTCTTTTAAACACTTAGCATATCATCAAAGCATGCATATATTAACCACATATCACATTCTAAAGCATGCACATTTTTAAGCACTTAACATATCATCAAGCATGCATATATTAACCACATATCACATTTTAAAGCATGCACATTTTTAAGCACTTAACATATCATCAAGGCATGCATTTTTAACCACATATCATATCATAAAACATGCATGTCTCTAAGCACGTATCATATCATAAAAGCATGCATATTTCTTAAGCACATATCATATCATGAAAGCATGCATATCTCATATCATAAGTCATAAATCACAAGCATACATATTAAGCATAAAGGTGTATCTTGTGAATATCCTATCATAGGAAACATGGTATCATATTTATCTTGGTTTTAAGCTTCCTAAACCCTTGTGGCCGAAACCCTTTAGAGCTCAATTTAGGTTAAACACAACATCCAAGCATGTGGCACCTAAATTATCATCATAACATTTTCATAGGAAGCATTATAAACATGATTAACTTAATTTTATAAGTTCCTCAAGTCCCTAATTTCATATGGCCGAAACCTTAAGGTGTGAAACAAGGTTCCATATAACATAAAAGCATGGACAACTTTAAATCATATTTATAACATTTGCACCAAGGAACAAGGTAAACACATTTGACACATTTGAATTAGTTCCTAAGTTCTTTAAGCCCTTAACATATGTCATAGCCGAAATTTAACAAGTTCTCATTAGGGCTACAAACAAGCATACAAGCATGTGAACTTGGACTAACATTATGTATAAATTCATACAAGGCATCATACAATAGTTATGACCGAAACATACCCTAGCATCATTTTAGGTCATAAGACAACATATAGCAATTGAACTTTGGCTTTCTACTTATCATATTTCATGTAGAGTGACATGAGCATATTTAATTTAAGTCCTAGGGTTTCTAGGGCATCTAAACCTTCATGACTGAAACATTCAAGGGTTCATTTAGGTCATGGAAAAAAATCATACAAGCATGTGAAACAATCAACACATTATCCTATTTTCATAAGAAGTACTTTTAACACATTTGGTTTCATTTCTAAGGCCTCTAGGTCTTTTTAACCCTACTTGGCCGAAACTCACAGAATATAAACTTGCTTCAAATAGCCTAAAAGCATGAGAATTTATACAAGTTTCATAGCATGTATAAGGACAAGCATAATGAGTATACATATGAATTGTGTCTTAGACTTTCTAGGTTTCTTTTTCTCTTTTTCTTTTATTTTTTTCCTCATGGCAGAAACCTACCATTCTTTAGCTAGGTTCTTAAGTGGCCTAAAGCATGAAAAACCTAAGTAAGTTTCATGGCAAAAGTTACTAAGAAACATATATACAAATTGGTTCATGAATAAGCTAGGACCCCTTGTGGTCATACATGTTATATGTCATGCAACTAATTTTTCTACACCCTAATTAAGCATGAGGGCATTGAACAACTTCCATATCTAAATAGCACAGAGGTCTTGAGCATATTAAAATTTTGTTTAAGCATTTCTAAGCTATCCATCTCATCATGGCCGAAAAACCCTAAGAAGGAGTTCATGAAATTCTAGCAATATTCAAGCATACAAATCCTTTAAGATCTTTGTATTCTATCACATGAGCATGGTTATTTAAATTTAAAGGTCTTCCTAACCCTAAACTATTTCTTGGCCGAAACATATAAGAGGTTTTCTTTTAGTTTCAAATATCTTTTAAGCAAGAAAACTAATACAAGATCCTTAATATTTCATAGGGAGAATCTTGTACTAATTTGGTAAAACAATAATTTCCCTAGCCTCCTTAAAATATTTTTGGCCGAAATTCTAGGGTTAAGTACCCCACTGATCAAGTATCATATAGGTATAAAAACATGAAGAAAAACCCTTCTACATAGCATAGAAAATCTATCATGAAATGAAGACTAGTTTTAAACATCACTAGATTTTGAAAGCTCTTCTTGGCCGAATTTTCTTAAACTTGTTTCTAGGTTTTAAAATCCTCATAAAATCCAAAAAGCACATAAAAGCCTTGTACCACAGGTGAGGGGAAGCTTACATCCTTTTCGCTTGTGGATCTAAGGTATGGTGAAGAAGAAGTAGTCTCTTCTTCTAGTTCCTTTCCCTTGATTCCTTTGCTAAGTCCTCCTTGTATCTTAGGCTTTCTTAGGGGAAAACTTGGCTTTGGGGCCGAAGATGGAGGAGAGGGGACTGTGGTGTTCTCGGTGAGGGAGAGGATGAATGAGAGAAAATGAGAGAAAAATAGTTTTCTCTTTTCTTGCTCCCTTTTATGTTAAGGGGGAAGAGGTAGCAAACTTAGTTTTTGCTTTCCTTCTCCCTTAGCCTTTTTTTCTATTTTATTTTTATTTGTTTATTTATCCTCATCATTCATGGTGAAATAAGGGGGAATGAATCCCCTTAATTCCTCTTTAAACATTTCGGCAAAACCAAAGAGGAAGAAGGAGAGGAAGGGAGGAAGGCAAGTTGCCTTTCTCTTGTTCTTTTCTTATTTTCTTTTGGCTAGCTTTTACTCTTACCTTTATCATAAGTTTCCCTCCTTTGCTATCAATATCTTCTCTCTATCCCAATTGGTTTCTACTAATTAATTCTATAAATTATCATATAAGAGGTTCAAGGTTCAATCCTTGACCTCTCCCTATTTTTATTTCTTTTTATTTCCTTTTTGGTTCAACTCACTTCCTATTATTTTCTAAGGCAAAATCCCACATTCATATATTTATCCTACAAGCTTAGTGGGTATTACACTCTTCTCCTTAGTGGTGGTGGTGGCCGGATTTTAGAAGAAGAGGAAGAAGTTTTTGGGTGGTGTTTATCTTGGAGGATCGTCGCCCACACGACGTCCAAGGCGAGGCGAGGAATACGGCAGAAAATCTTGAGGTCATTAACTTACAAAGAGAAGGTATAACTAGTAGTTTTCTTCTACATCATACTAGTTATTTTCTTTGTAAGAATTCTAAATACAAGAGGCAATTAGATCTAGTTTATCGAATTTATTTTTTGAGTTTGTGTTTTCTTCTTTTTTGAATTTGTGATTCGATTATTCTTTTTGGTTAACCTTAAGTTATTTAAGGAAATTAAATATTAGCTTTTCTTAAAAGGCTTTGTCTAGGCGGTGGTGGTTGCTCCCATATCCAAGAAGGTCATGTGCCTCGCCATGCAGTCCTGGAAGCTAATTTTGGAAATTAATATTTAATGGAATTAATAACATAGGTGGATTTGAATCAATAGTGTTAAATTCCGCTTGCGATTCAAATCTAAACCATTAAGAACAGATAAGTTAAATTTGGAATCAATGAAGTTAAGTTCTGTCTGTGATTCCTAATTTAACTTCTAAAGAACACAATAGGTTATTTAAGGAAAGGTTCGACACTTGCACAAAAAATTTTTGTACAGTGGAACCGGTACGTTTTCCTAGGACTAACCAACACCAAGGTCTTTGAAAATATTTTTATGTTTTCAAAGAGTAACTCCCCCTAAAAACATAGTCAAACTTCTATCATTGCACCAACAATGACTTGGGGTTTCTAAATAATTAGGAAAACCAAAACTCGAAGTTTTGAGATTCAAAATTCAATAATGAAACTAACCTCAACCTAAACTTCACCTAAGTCGACATTAACCAAACCATGCTTGTTTTGATCATGAAAACTCCCCCTAAGTGTATACAAATATATTCCAATGGGTTAGGAATGGTTAATGACCCTTGAAAACCAAAACTTGAAGTTTTAAGGTTCAAAAATTCAGAATTGAAACTAAACCTTATCCTAAACTTCACTTTAATATTTCTTAACCAATACATCCTTGTTTTCACATGAAAACTCCCCCTAAATGTATACAAATATATTCCAAGGGGTTTGGAATGGTTAACAGGACTAGAAGTGACTTGAAGTGCTGAAATCAGACTTTTCCAGTCAAAATCAGACTTCCCAATCGATTGAAGTTGGGACTCAATCAATTGAAATCACTTCAATCAATCCATTAATCAATTCTACAAGCTACTGCTCGCAGAAATTCCCTCTGAATCGATCGACTGATCGATCTAGACTGGGTCAATCGATCAGCTGATCGATTCAATTACCCTCTGGTCGCGAGAATTGGCTTCCCAATCGATCGGCTGATCGATTGAACCTAATCGAATCGATCGGCTGATCGATTGGGTTTCTGATTTTCTAAAATTCAATTTCAGCGAACTTCAGAAACTCCCCAAAAATTATACAAAAATCTAAAAATCATAAAAATTCATGTAGACACTACTTAGGGTATATACTATCAAGGAAAAATAGTTTTCATAAAAATACTTCCTATTTTCAAAGATTAACACAAACTTTGAAACTTGTAAAAACTCTAGTGTTTTCTTCCAAGTTTGTGCTCAACTATTCAATGATGATTACTATCAAAAGATAGCCTTCATCAAGGTTTTCCAAAGTACATTTAAAATCATTTTCAAAACCAATATCCAACCATATTCTTTGGGCTCAATGTACATAACTTGTACATTAGTTTTCCTAATGATTGGAAGTCATATAACTATGTGTTTTGATGAACCTAAAACTCAACAAGATGCACTGAATCAACATCTTGAGTTTTGTTCACCATCCTAATATCTCACTTGTATCTAACGTGTATTAAAACACATTCAAGTCACCTTATAGTTCTTTGTGAGATGTATATTTGGTTTTACCCTAACCTAAGGGATCATGCATATCTATTTAGGCATTATAAGACTTATGATCATTCACCTAGAATGTCATGTGGTATAATCCCACTAATTGGGATATTTACCATTCATGATAAATGCCTTTTGTTCTTAATTACAAGGAAATTAACATAATGCATGATGATCAATGACATATATCAAAATAAGCAATTTTCAAAAGAAAAGCATGCTATATAGCTACATGATGTATGTATGACATGATATGATATTTTTGTTTTATGTTTTTCATAATAGAAATGAATGCAAAAATAAATATGATGTCATGACATATAATAAGCAATCAATCATAGAATTTTAGCATAAATAAAATATACCTAGATAATCTATTTAAGTATCCTTAAACCTTAGCTAAAACCTTAAAATTAAGCCTAGATTGCTTATCTCTTGAAGAAATGCCAAAACCTAACTTAGCATTTCTTTTACCCCCTTTTTATTTGTGCCAATTGAAATTAAGAATTCAATTCTCAAATATTTTTTTGGCACATATTACTCTCTTTAAGGATCAAATATTTAGATTGAGACTTAATTTTGCTCTTAATCCCTTAAGAACGTACTAATATCTCAACTAGACATTTCTTATCCTTCCTCCAAGTGTGCCAAGTTAAACTAAATCCAATTTTCTTAGGTTTTGGCACATGTTACTCTTTCCAAGGGTACCAATTTGGATTAAGGTTTACATTTCCCTTAATTCCATAAGAAAATGTCGAATTCCCAATTTGATATTTCTTTTGCTTCTCTCAAGTATGTCAATTTAAATTAGATTCAACTCTTCAAATTGTGACACATTTTACTCTTTCAAAGAGTAACACTATAATCCTTTTCATTTTCAAAGGTTAACAATAACCTTGAAAATACTCTCAAGTGTCAACTTTTATCAAGGTTGGGTTAACCACCCTTCCAATTGGAGTTGACACTCTCTAAACCCATCTAGGGTGTAGAGAATATGCTCCTAGGAACCCAAAACCTATTGGTGCTCCTTGGATGCTCTAGGTATTCCCTAGGGATGACTTCCCTAGTTACCTTCCTAAGGACCTTTCTAGGCTTCTTAGAAGCCTTGGTCACTTCTATTAGGTCACTCCTAGGGATAACTTCCCTTGTAACCTTATTTGTGACTTTGTTTTACCTTTTTGGAGCTTTAGTCACCTTTACTAGGTCAACTCTAGGGATGCTCTCCCTTGTGACCTTCTTTGTGACTTTGTTAGACTTCTTAGAAGTCTTAGTCACATTGGTCTTACTAAAAGTACTTCTAGGAATTCCTTCCCTAGTATCTTTGACTTGACCTATAATCCTAGGGTTGGTTCCATAACTATATGGAACCCTATGAAAGGAAGTCACATCCTTCTTGGCTTTAGGTTTGTATCCCAAACCTCTATAGCCATTGGATGTCTCTTGTCTAGCTCTCCCTATAGTTTGCTCATTTTGACCCTTAAGAAGATTTTCCATTCTTGCTAGGGTCCTTTCTAAGTTATCAAGTCTTGATCTCAAAACTTAGTTTTCCGTCATTAAATCCATAAATTTGGATTTTTCTTGACTCCTATGAGCATTTCTGTATTTAGGCATATATCTAAAGTCCTTAGAGTTATTGCCTAAGTAGTTATCTATCTTTCTAACCTTAGGTGTGGTAGTTCTAGCATGAGGAGGAATATATTTTCCCTTAAAGCTATCATGCTTTCTATTTTCATGATAATTTGCATTAAAATGATAAGAATTATTTCTAACATGCATTTTATCACGACTCAAAGGAATTGCAATATTACAAGTTACCTTGGGTTTGCTCTTAGAAGCTCTCCCTTGATTTGTGCTTTCTCCTTTGACTTTAACCGACTTCTTCCCCTTTGGACATTGACTTCAATAATGTCCATTTTGGTTGCACAAGAAACACACTATGTGTTCCTTGCTTCTCTTTGTTGTGGGTGTTGGTGCAACCTTAGGTCAAGGTTGACCTGGGTGACCCGACTCGAGTTGACCTGACTCGAGGTATATTTTGATGTTTGACAAGAATAGAGAAGTTATATTTTGATGTTTGACAAGAATAGGAACTTGGGGGATTGTGGGTGCAACCTTTGGTCAAGGTTGACCACGGAAAAGTCCAAGCAGGGAGCTTGGTACGGGAAAAGTCCAAGCAGGGAGCTTGGCACGGGGAAAAGTCCAAGTATGGAGACTTGGCACGGAAAAGTCCAAGCAGGGAGTTTGGCACGGGAAAAGTCCAAGCAGGGAGCTTGACACGGGAAAAGTCCAAGCAGGGAGCTTGGCACGGGGAAAAGTCCAAGTATGGAAGCTTGGCATGGGAGGTCGGAGAGGGCTCGGTAGCTTGTTCTCTGGACCGAACGAAGTCGGAGAGGGTTCGGTAGCTCGTTCTCCGGACTAGGTCAGAGAGGGCTCGGTAGCTCGTTCTCTGGACCGGACGTGGAAGTCGGAGAGGGCTCGGTAGCTCGTTCTCTGGACTGGATGGAGTCGGAGAGGGCTCGGTAGCTCGTTCTCTGACCCGGACGATGGAGTCGGAGAGGGCTCGGTAGCTAGTTCTCTGGACTAGGTCAGAGAGGGCTCGGTAGCTCGTTCTCTAGACCAGGAAGACGTTAGGGTTTAGGGCTGGGAAGCTCTAAAACCAACAGAGGCATTGGATCGGTCTGTTGACCGATCCAGTGATACTTTGGCTGTCTGGATCGGTCTGTGGACCGATCAGTAACCACACAGAAACTTTCTGTGAGTTATCTGATCGGTCTGGTGACCGATCAGTAAGAAGGAGATATGATTCAGATCTATAGGCTGATCGGTCTGTGGACCGATCCACCTATAGGCTGATCGGTCCACAGACCGATCAGGGATCGCAACCAACTCTCTGTGAGAGTTGGGATCGGTCTGGGGACCGATCAGCGTAAGGCCTGATCGGTCCCCTGACCGATCAGAGCCATCCTGGACCGATCAGGGTGGAGCCTGATCGGTCCAGGCCTAGTCGTTGAGACACAACGGCTAGATTTCTGTCTTCTTCTTCGCAGATTTTGATATAAGGTGGAGGGCCTCTACTGTTGGGACGACTTCTTGCTCTACTTCCTCCTTGCGATCTGAGCTTTGCTGAGCTCTCCATTACTGAAGCTTCGTGTGAGCTTCCCTCGGCTGGGTTTCCAATTGAACAGTTGCTGCTGTGGTTGGCATCCGTGAAGTTGATGCTTCATCAACAGTCGACGAGAAGGCAAGAAAACTAGTGTTTTTACATTCATATTGTTCTTGGCTTCTTGCTGTATTTCTTGTACTCTGATCTTGCTATTGCAAGAGATTGTGGCGATGTTTCTCCACCCAGAAGGAGTTTTTATTAGCCGGTTTTCCGGGGTCTCATCCACCGACGGATTGATAGGATTCGTCCACCTTACGGACACGCCGAGGAGTAGGAGTATCATCTCCGAACCTCGTTATATCGTCGCGTTTGAGGTTTGATCTTCTCCATTTTCGTTTCTACTTTTTATTTCCGCTGCGCTAACTCAAATTGTAGGAAGAAACGAGAATTTGGGGTCGGCTATTCACACCCCGCCCCTCTCTAGCCACTATCCGAAGGTCCTAACAGTGGGGATTGTCTCCTTGAGCTTTTCTTTTCCCTTTGTTGCTACTTGACCCTTCTTCTTGGTCAATTTGGGGCATTTGCTCTTGTAGTGCCCATGCTCCCTACACTCAAGGCAAATGATATGATTTTTATCTTTAATAATTGAAATCTTTATACCTTTTCTTGTAGGGTTGATGCTTGATCCTCCATTTGATTTTTCTTGCAATGTAGAGATAGCATCATTTTCTATTTCTTCCTCTTCACTTGAGGATGTGGACTCTTCCACTTCTTCATCTCTTGAGGATGTGGAAGATCTCTCCTCTTCCACCTCTTCCTTCTCTTTCTCTTCCTCCTCTTCCTTTTCCTCCTCGAATGTTGACCTTTCGTCAGCATCGAATTGGATTTTCTCTTCCTCCTCTTCTTCGGATGTTGACCTCGTGTCAACATCGAATTGGTCCTTCTCTTCTTGGACCAATGAGCCCTTCTCCTTGGGCTCTTCCACTCCTTGGACTCGTGTAGGGTCTTCATGATAGGCAATGATCTTTTTCCAAAGATCACTTGCATTTGTGGTTTCACCTACACTCAACAAAATATTAGAAGGTAGTAAATTATGCAAAATTCTCGTTACCTCCTTGTCTGCCTCTGATTGCTCTCGTTGCTCTTCGGTCCAATGTCGAGGTCGGAGGCGCTTACCCTTCTTGTCCGTTGGAGCTTCAAATGGGTCCTCCAAAACAACCCATTGATTCCAATCCATTTGGAACCATGTCTCCAACCGAGTTCTCCAAAAATTGAAGTCCTCTTTATTGTATGGAGGTGGAATCCAGATGTCCCATCCGAGAGGTCCTTCACTCTCCATCTTCTTCTTCCTCTAGCTTCTTGCTCTCTTGGCAGTTAGTCCGTAGAAGAACGACCTCGCTCTGATACCAATTGTTGGGACCGATATGCCCGCTAGAGGGGGGGTGAATAGCGTCTTGCCGCTTCGTCGGTTGCTTCGTCTTGATAATATGCAGCGGAATACTAATACAAACACAACCAATGCTAACTCAAGGATTTACTTGGTATCCACCTCAAGAAGAGGTGACTAATCCAAGGATCCACACACCGAGCACACACCTCCACTATGAAACACTCCTTCTCAGTTGTAGCCGAAGGCGGAGAAGCCTTACACAAACACCTCACAACAAGAATCACTCAAACAAGAAGAAAATACACAAGGGAATAAAATAAAACCTCTCCTTGCTTGATCTTGCTGATGTAGGTTACCTCTTGAACCTTGGAGATGCACCCCAAGAGCCTTCAAGAACTGGCGGTGAAGATCGGAAGAAGCTCGGTGAATATCGCACGAAAAGTCGTAGGAAGAACGCAGAGCTCTAGCGAAGAAAATGCTCCACTCAGGCTTTATACAGTGCTCCCAATCGATTACCACATCACATCTGCACAATCCCAGCCGTCCATTGCTCGTTTCCTGCTCAACAGTCCCTTCCCAATCGATCGACCGATCTATTGGGACCATCTGAATCGATCGGCCGATCGATTCAAACCCATTTTGTGCTCTCGCGTCCGCGCGAGCTTCTCCTCCCCAATCGATTGACCAATCGATTGGTAGATCCCAATCGATCGCCCGATCGATTGGGAAAGCTTCTGTGCTTCTGAGTAATGCTCCCAATCGATTGGCCGATCGATTGGAGTCATCTCACACTCGTAGTACACTCCAATTGATCGACCGATCGATTGGACACTGGTTCAATCGATCGACCGATCGATTAGACATTGGTTCAATTGATCGACCGATCAATTGAACACCCTAAACTTGCCTCAAACTCAAGTTCAAGGTCCCAAACCCAACTCCCGGTCAACCATAACCTATTGGGTATCCATGCCTAGCATTTGGCTATTTCCAACCAACCTCGAACTAGCCTTCTAGCCTTCTCCATCAGCCTTGCGTCCCTCGGATATCTCTCATCCTTCACACCTTACCTTCAGGAGCTTCCTTCAGCCTCATTCTAGTTGTCGGATTATACACCACACTCGATCAACCTAGAACTAGCCTTCTAGCCTCCTCCATCAGCCTTACGTCCCTCGGATATCTCCCATCCTTCACGCCTTGCCTTCAGGAGCTTCCTTCGGCCTCATCCTAGTTATCGAGTTCTCCTTGCCAAGTCACACTAGAACTTACCTTGCCAAGACCACATGCTTGGACTTTCAACCTTTGCCAAGATCACACTTGGACTTTCCCAATTACCTGGCTCCTCACCAGGACTTTCTCCCTTTGCCAAGATCACACTTGGACTTTTCAATTGCCTGATCTCACTTATTAGGACTTTCACCACCAAGTCTAGTCAACACTGACCTACTTGGATTTTCACTCTTGCCAACCTTCCTATTGGACTTACCTTTGCCTAATATCAAATTAGGACTTTCCAAGTCAAATCTCCTGTCAACCTTGACCTACTTGACTCCTCTCTTGCCTAACCTCCAGTTAGGACTTTCCCAGATGCTTAAACTCCAGTTAGGACTTTCCCAGATGCTTAAACTCCAGTTAGGACTTTCCCATTGCCTAAACTCCAGTTAGGACTTCTCCACTGTCTAACCTCCAGTTAGGACTTCACCACTGCCTAACCTCTAGTTAGGACTTCTCCACTACCTAACCTCCAGTTAGGGCTTCCAGATACCTAACCTCCAGTTAGGACTTACCCAGTCAAGTCTCCTGTCATCCCGGACCTACTTGACTTGTCTTCTTCTCAACCTGGTCAACCCTTTGACCATCTCCACAACCGGATGATTGCCCTAGCAATCTCCATATATTGTCAAACATCAAAACTCAAATCTAGACTCAAGCTTGACTCAACTCAAGCTTAGTCAAACTGGTCAAACTTGACCTAGGAAAATTGCCCCAACAAATAAGGACTTTGATAGCTCCCACATGCCGAACTGCTTGTAGGCTGGCTATTAACGCCTCGTATTCCGCTTCGTTGTTGGTCGCCCGATAATCTAGTCGAACGAACAGATGCATCCGCTATTCCTGGGGGGAGATTAGCAGTATACTCATTCCACTTCCTTGCCTAGTAGATTACCCATCGACGAATATCTTCCAAGTGGCCTCGGGCTTGGACTTCTGTACTTCGGTGACAAAGTCTACCAAGGACTGCGCTTTGATGGCCGTTCGGGGCTGATACTGAATGTCGAACTCGCTAAGATCCGTTGTCCATTTGATCAACCATTCGGACGCCTCTGGATTGAGAAGGACTCTACCCAGAGGGTTGTTGGTCATCACTATGATCATATGCGCGAGGAAATACGGTCGTAGCCTCCGAGCGGCGAGCACCAACGCAAAGGCAAGTTTCTCGAGACTAGTGTAGCGGGATTCAACATCTTTTAAGATATGGCTCAAGAAGTACACGGGTTGCTCCTCTCCGGTCGGCTGCACTAGTGCCGAGCCGACAGCATGCTCGGTTGAGGACAAATAAACGTGAAGCGGCTCACCGGCAGCTGGCTTGGCCAATACAGGCAGAGAACTCAGATATGCTTTCAGCTCTTCAAATGCCTTGTGGCATTCTTTATCCCATTGGAACTTGATAGCTTGGCGTAATATTTTGAAGAAGGGGAGGCTCCGGTCGGCAGACTTGGAGATGAATAGAGACAAGGCAGTTATTCGGCCGGTGAGGCATTGAACCTCTTTCAAATTCCTTGGTGGTGGCATATCTTGTAGCGCCTTCACCTTGCCAAGGTTTGCCTCGATGCCCCGTTCGGTGACGATGTAGCCGAGGAACTTTCCACCCTTCGCGCCGAACAAACATTTGCTTGGGTTTGGCTTAATTCCATATGCTCGGAGTGTCTGGCAAGTTTCTTCTATATCCGCACAGAGGTCGGCGGCTCAAAGGGATTTGATGAGTATATCGTCGATATACACCTCCATGTTCCGTCCGATCTGCTGCCGGAATACCTTATTCATGGGCCTTTGGTAGGTAGCCTCAACATTCTTCAGTCCGAATGACATTACATTGTAGTAGTAGATGTCGCCCGTCGTTATGAAACTTACCTTCTCTTGATCCTCCCGGACGAGCGGTACTTGATGGCACCCCTGATACATGTCCAGCATGCATATCAGCTCGCATTTAGCCGTGGAGGCTACCATCTGGTCGATTCTTGGCAGTGGATAGTGTTGATACAGTCTGACTTGGCTGTTGTTTTGATGTTGACACTGATTTAAGTTTGTATCAGATATTTAACTCAGATTAATTACTAATCTAGGTTGACTTGGTTGACCTGATTGAGAGAGTCCTAACTGGGATGTTAGGCAGTTGGAAAGTCCTGGTGAGTGAAGCCAGGCAGATTGGAAATCCTGGTGAGTGAAGCCAGGTGAAAACCCTAGTGAGTGAAGCTAGGTGCAAGTCCTGGTGAGTGAAGCCAGGCAAGGGAAAATCCAGATGGATCAAGGGTGATCGGACATATGGTGTTGAAAAGTCCAAGAAGGAAGCTTGGCATGCGAAGTCAGAGAGGGCTCGGTAGCTCGTTCTATAGGACCAGATGAAGTCGGAGAGGGCTAGGGAGCTCGTTTCTCCGGACTAGGTCAGAGAGGGCTCGACCCGGACTGAGTCAAGAAGTTGGATCGGTCTGCAGACCGATCCAGTGAAACCTTGGACACCTGATCGGTCTGGTGACCGATCAGGAATCGATCAGTGGCTACTGAGCGATTACTGATTGGTCTGCAGACCGATCAGAAATTGATCAGTAGTCTACTGTGACTTTACTGATCGGTCTGGAGACCGATCAGGAGGCTGTAAGCGGTTGGAAAGAGCGACATCTGATCAGTCCGCAGACCGATCAGAAGCTGTGCGCATTTGGAAAGAGCGACATCTGATCGGTCTGGGGACCGATCAGATTAGTTCCTGATTGGTCTGCCAGAAAGCGTGGATCGGTCTGCAGACCGACCCACGGTATTGTTTGTTTTGCATGCACTTTTTCTGATTGCCGTATTTGTTTTCACCCATCTGTTTTTAACCATCTGCTGTGAGTCTTTTTAGCTTGCAGGTTGCAGGTCACACTCTCATGGTTGAATTCAAATTAAGCTTCATTAAGAGAAGAAGACAAGTGCTCTTTTCACTGTGATTTGCTGCAACAGATGCATTTGAGGCATCAACGTTCACTGGCGAATCTGATTGCGATTGGGCTGCGCTCAGTTTGACCTCTACTTATTGGTTCGTATCCAGAGACGCCAGTGAGGTGATTGGCTACGCCTTCTTGGCAGCAGCGATTCTGCAGGCGGCGGTGATTCGAGCCAGTAAAGCAGAGAGACATAAGAAGGAAGAAGAGAGGTTCAGAAGTTGAACTGTATACTCTGTTTCTTTTCGATCAATCCTTTGAGAAAGCAAGTTGGTGAAGCTGTGAGCTCCTTGCTAAGAAGGTCGTTGTGCGCTCTCTGCTCTGTTTTTTCTCCGCGTGGCTGTAAGCTCATCTGATTATTCTTCTCAGCCACTGTAAGTCTTGTGCTTAATTCTATAATCAACTGAGACTCTGTTGAGAGGTTACTCCACCGAGAAGGAGACATCTTTAGCCGGATTTTATCCGGGGTGTGATCTACCGAAAGATCAAGGAGTCGTCCTCCTTACGGACACGCCGAGGAGTAGGGGCAAGTTATCCCCAAACCTCGTATATCCTTGTGTCTGCTGTGTGTGTTTTTCTTCCTTCGTTTTAGTTTTCTACTTCCGCTGTGCTAACAAGTTTTTCTTTAAGAAAGATTGTGTTTAAGTTTTCAAAGAGGCTATTCACCCCCCCTCTAGCCATCTAAGATCCCAACAAGTGGTATCAGAGCAAGGGGCTCTTTGATTCGGATTAACACCCAAAAAAGCAAACAAGGATGGCTATGAAGGAAGGCTTTAGCACAAATCGACCACCCTACTTCGAAGGAGCAGATTTTCAATATTGGAAGGGCCGCATGGAGTATTACCTCAAGACCGGCATTGCCATGTGGTTCTCAGTCAAGGAAGGTTTCACACCACCAAAGGATGAAGAAGGTAAGGAACTCGATTCGTCAAGGTGGTCTACCGAACAACTCCGCAAAGCACAAGCTGATGCCAAGGCTATGGTCACCTTGCAATGTGGAATCGCCAAGGACCAACTCGTCAAGGTAGGTCCGTTCTCGAGTGCAAGAGACCTATGGAACAAACTCATCGAGCTCCAAGAGGGAACTCGAGATTCTCGGATTGCCAAGAGGGACCTATTCTTGAATCAGCTCCAAAATCTAACCATGAAGGACAATGAAACGGTAAGTGAACTTCATGGGAGATTCAAGGAGATCATCAACGGTCTACACTCTGTGGACGAACGAGTGGAGAATCGCGATCTAGTAAGGTACGCTCTTAAATCTTTTCCTAGGAATGCCTTGTGGTCATCTATGGTAGATGCCTACAAGGTATCCAAGGATCTTTCCATTGTTAAACTAGATGAATTTTTCTGTGAGATGGAACTTCATGAGCTTGCTAACAAAGGTCAAAAGAGAAGGGTATTGCTTTATTTGCAGGACCAAAGAGCAAGGATGGAAGAAGGAAGAAGGAAAAGAAGAAGGAAAAGGAGATTTCCTCATCCACCTCTTCCTCCGAATCCGATGATGAAAGTGGATCATCATCAAGTGAGATGGCGAACTTCGTAAAAAGGATTATGAGAAGAAGCCGAAGATACAAAGGAAAAGGTAAAACTAATGATCAAAATTTTGATAAATCTAATGTTATATGTTATGAGTGTAGCAAGAAAGGACACATTCGGAGCGAGTGTCCGAAATTAAAGAGGAAGGAGGAACGAGCCAAAAAGAAGGAGGAAAGAGTCAAGAAGAAAAAGGCTCTCAAGGCCACTTGGGATGAGTCCTCATCAAGCTCATCGGAGGAAGAAGAGAAGATGGAAAAGAGCACACGACAATTAGCACTCATGGCAAGGGAGGTTTCGGACTCCGAAAGTGAGGGAGATTCGAGCGACGCTTCAACCGCGGCTTCATCATCGTCGGATGATGAAGAGGTAACCTCTTCTCATATAGAAAAGTGTTATAAGACTATCACTCACTTATCTACATTGCTTAAAAAGTCAAAAACAGAAAATAAATTGTTAAAAGAAGAAGTAAAAACCTTAAGGACCCTTAGGGAAGATGAGGTCGATGACCTACATCTAGAAGTCCTTGAGGATGAGAACAAGGCTTTAAAGGGTGAGGTTGAGAAACTCAAGAAAATGCTTGAGAAGTTCTCAACTAGCTCTAAGACTCTAGACATGATTCTAAATGCCCAAAGGGCAGTCTACAACAAGGCCGGGATAGGGTATCAACCCAAGGAGTCGAGTTTCATTTCTCTAATGTCTAGAACTCAAAATAGTAGATCACATGTTTCTAGGGCTCATGGAACTAGGAAAGGTATGACCAAGGCATGGGTTCCTAGGTCTTTCATTGTAGAAGCATTAGGTCCCAAGATTTGGGTACCTAAAACCTCTATCTTCCGTGTCTTGTAGGCATTGGTCGAGGGGGAGCATCTATCAACTTGGTTTGTTGATAGTGGATGCTCCAAGCACATGACCGGGGATAAATCACTGTTTACAACCATTCAAAACAAAAGTAGAGGTAATGTGTCTTTTGGTAATAATGGTAGCCTTAAGGTTGTAGGAGTTGGAGACATTCATATATCCGAATGTCTCCATATCAAGAATGTCCTTCTAGTCAAGAGGATGACTTTTAATCTCCTAAGTGTCAGTCAATTGTGTGATACGGGTTACACAATTGAATTTCATTCAAGTCAATGTTTGGTTAAACACATTGACACACTTGACACGGTACTAGTAGGCACAAGGATTGATAATATTTATCAAGTATCGTTTAAAAGTGCTACTAATGCTTTGATTAAGTGTTTCATATCGAAAGAAGAAGAGTCTTGGCTATGGCATAGAAGGTTGGCACATGTAAACATGAAGAACATCCGGAAGTTGGCCAACCAAGGATTAGTGCGACACTTACCCAGCATCAAGTACCACAAGACCAAACTATGTGATGCATGTCAAAAGGGTAAGCAAACAAAAGTTGTCCATAAAGGTAAAAGCACCGTAAGTACATCTACTGCTTTAGATTTATTGCACATGGACCTATTTGATTGCAGTAGTGTAATATCATTGAATGGAAGTAGGTATTGCTTGGTAATCGTTGATGATTTTACTAGATACACATGGACTTTCTTCTTGAAACATAAGGACCAAACTATAGATATTTTATTTTCTTTTGTAGAAGAACTGAAAATGAAAAATCGACAACAATTAAAACCATTAGAAGTGATCATGGTGGGGAATTTCAAAATCATAGGTTTTTAGAGTTTTGTCAAGAAAAGGGATATAGGCATGAGTTCTCTACTCCAAGGACCCCACAGCAAAATGGGGTTGTGGAGAGAAAGAACCGAGTCCTACAAGAGGCTGCACGAAGCATGCTCAATGAGTACTCACTACCGAGCTACTTATGGGCTGAAGCTGTGAATACAGCTTGCTATGTGCAAAATCGAGTTTTAATACATAGGTTTTTAGGAAAGACTCCCCATGAACTTTGGTTTGGGAAACCGCCTACAATTAAACATCTTAGGGTGTTTGGTTGTAAGGTGTTTATCTTGAACACCAAGGATCATCTTGGGAAGTTCACGGCTAAGGCTGATCAAGGGATACTGGTCGGGTACTCTCTTACCAGCAAAGCCTATCGAGTCTACAATGAGAGGACTAAATTGATTGAAGAGTCCTCGGATGTAGCTTTCGAAGAAATCCCTGATAATCAATCAAGGAATGTAGAAGAAATTCAATTCGAACTTAGAAGGCTAGGTTTGAATGATCCAAACATGGAAAGAGTCGAAATTGACTCTGATGATGATGAGCAAGGGCAACAAAGAACTCAGGCAGACCCGTTGCCTGATACTGGGTCCTCGCCTGTGCCGAGTGAGACCACTCATGAGGCACCGCCAACACCAAGGCAGTCTAGGTTAGCCTCTAGTCATCCCCAAGACCAAATTGTGGGAGACATCCAACAAGGGGTTAGGACTAGGTCATTCTTTAGAAATGAGTCTAATGAAGTCGCATTGATTTCAGAGATTGAACCAAAAATAGTTGATGAGGCATTGCACGATCCTGATTGGATCTTAGCTATGCAAGATGAGTTAGGTCAATTTGAAAGGAGCCAAGTGTGGGACTTAGTTCCTAGACCTAAGAAGACTACCATTATTGGAACTAAATGGGTCTTCAAAAATAAGTTAAACCAAAAGGGAGAAGTCGTAAGGAACAAGGCGAGACTCGTAGCCAAGGGCTATAGTCAAGTCGAAGGCCTCGATTATGATGAGACTTATGCTCCCGTGGCACGATTAGAGTCCATTCGTTTAATGCTAGCTTTTGCTGCACATAGAGGTTTCAAGCTCTATCAAATGAATGTTAAATCGGCCTTCTTAAATGGTTTCATTAAAGAAGAGGTCTATGTTGAACAACCACCGGGGTTTGTGAATACCGAAGTTCCAAACCACGTGTACAAGCTCAAGAAAGCTCTTTATGGGCTTAAACAAGCACCTCGAGCATGGTACGAGAGGTTGTCAACTTACCTATTAGAAAAGGGTTTTGTAAGAGGCCAAATAGACCCAACACTATTTCTGCGTAGAGATGGTGAAAACATTTTTGTAGCCCAAGTGTATGTCGATGACATAATTTGTGGCTCAAATAACAAGGGCTATTTGAATGAATTCATTTCTCACATGGAAAGTGAGTTTGAGATGAGTCTAGTAGGAGAGTTGACATTCTTCCTCGGACTTGAAATCAAACAAACTCGAGATGGAATTTATGTCCATCAGACAAAATACACTCAAGAGATGCTCAAGAAATTCAACATGAGTAACTCTAAGGAAGTATCCACTCCAATGACGACAAACACTCGCCTTGACAATGATGAGAGTGGAAAACCAGTTGATCTAACGCAATATAGAAGCATGATTGGTAGTCTTCTATATCTCACAGCTAGTCGACCAGACATACTTTTTGCTGTGGGCATGTGCGCTAGATATCAAGTCTGTGCCAAGGAATCTCATTTAATTGCAGTTAAGAGAATATTGAGATACCTTAAGGGCACAATTCGAGTAGGTCTATGGTACCCTCGTACAGAGTCTTTTGACTTGATAGGCTATACCGATTCCGATTATGCTGGGTGCAAATTGGATCGGAAAAGCACCAGTGGGGGCTGCCAATTTTTAGGTTCATCATTAGTTAGTTGGTCAAGTCGGAAGCAACATTGTGTTGCTCTCTCCACGACCGATGCTGAATACATTGCCATGGGAGAGAGTGTATCACAATTGTTGTGGATGATTCACACCCTAGAAGATTACGGACTTTCGTATAAGGGAGTGCAAGTGTTGTGTGACAACATTAGCACAATAAACCTAACGAAAAATCCAGTCCATCATTCAAGGACCAAACACATTGAAGTGCGTCATCACTTCATTAGAGATCACGTAGCTAGGGGAGACATTGTACTCACATATGTTGAGTCAAAGTCAAACTTAGCCGACATTTTCACAAAACCCTTCCGGAAAATGAATTTAGTCATTTAAGAAGGGAATTGGGAATGTGTTTGGCTCAATAAGTCATTTTGACCACATCATGATCAATAAGGACCATTAAAATAACAAGAGAAATTGGGAAATTAACTTGGGCAACTTAGGGACATCTCACACAAACTATAAGGTTTAACAAATTGTTTTTGTTTGCTAAATATGGGGTGAGATGCTAGGATCAACCAAATTATTCAAAATGTATCATGCATCCCTTGAATAATTAGGTTGAAGAGACATAAATTGAGTATGGGGAAGGCCATTACATAATTGATGTGTATTTGGCTCCTAAATCTTACTCATAAATTCCAACCAAGGAAACTTGGTTGGATTGCCTAGAAATTATGAAACTTTTGCTGATGGACTGTTTGATACACTTGAACGATGCTGTTCATGATTTTGTTTGATACTAGGACAAGTCCTTGTAAGAATGATAACAAGTTGGTTATATTTTGACAAACTTGAAACTGAACATAACAAAGGTCAAAAATTTCAGCTTTCATGCCTTAAGTTGTTTGTTTTCTAAATGTCTGCAACTTTAGGGATATAAACAAGTTCAGACCATAATCTTTGGGTAATCGTTATGATTGTAGATCCTCCAGGTTCTAGGTTCTGAACCTGAAAGTTTTCCTAGAGAAACTCCCACGAATTATCGAACTATCTCTATGAATTTCAGTTACTGAAATTACTGGAGAGGTTTAAGTATCAGACACTGATCGGTCTACGGACCGATCAGGTCAGCCTGGCAAGCTAGAACCCGCTACTGATCACTTTCTGATAGGTCTACAGACCGATCAGAGAGATCCCTGATCGGTCCGGAGACCGATCAGATCGATCCAGTATGCAAGGACAGCCACTGATCATTCTCTGATCGGTCTATCGACCGATCAGGATGTTCCCTGATCGGTCGACAGACCGATCAGGATGTTCCTGGATCGATCCATGGACCGATCAGGAGGCTTCTGATACCTCCTGATCGGACAACCGTCCGATCATTTCTTCACTGTACACCCATCTGTAACCCTTAAATCTTCCCGATCCTTTCTTTTTCTCTTTCACGCGGAACCCTAGCCGTCTCTTCCCTACTCCTTCTCTTCTCTTTTCATGCCGGAACCCTAGCCGAAGCTCTAGCCAACAGCGAAATGGCTCCAAGGTAACTTAATTAGCTCTATTTCTCGTTAGTACTTCATTTGTTTCGTTTCTCACTGCTTCAGTGATTTGGGGTGGTGCTCGGGTTGTGTTCCTTTGCTTCATCTGTGTCATGTTCCTAACCCCTTAGGAAGAAACCAGTAGGTGAGGGTACTTCCAAGTCCAAAGATAAATCCAAGTCCAAAGAAACCTCCCGTCCTCAACCAGCTGTCTCCGGTAGATTCCCGAACCAAACTTTTGAGGAAGCCTTTCGACTAAGAACCTTCAAATTACTCCCGTGTAGATCTATAGATCGTAAATTCATGGACGAGTTTTGCCCAACTGTGTCTGAAACTATTTCCTACTACAATCTTGACTCACTTGTCTACTTAGAACGGGATATCAACTATGACTTGGTCTCTGAGTTTTATAACAACCTTCATAAGATTCCTAATGAAGCAGGTTATAAAACAAGAGTTGCTAAGCGGACTCTTGATTTCAATTTTGTATCCTTCTTTGAGTATCTCGATTGTCGGAGGTGTTCCGGAAATGTCTTCTCGATATTTCCTGATCTACCAGACCCCCTACCCTCACCTTTTGATGTCACACCTGACTCCGTCTATGAGTATTTCTTCAGGCAACCTAGACCGGGTGGCCTTGATGAGCTAGATGTTGACTTTCCTACTTTTGCAGCCTTGAGATTATCTCCTCAAGACTACATTCTGTTTAAAATTGTCACAAACTGCCTTCTGCCTATCACTTCTAAACCATTGTCTGAGATCCGACCATATCATTGCCTGATGCTTTATGGATTGCGTCGGCGTCTCGACTTTGACATCGTCTTTAGCATCTACTCTTCGATCGTCTTCTATAGTGAGTCGAGCGGCTACACTGTTTATATGCCTTATGGGCATATAATTACAGACTGGCTCGAGACCCTTCAGGTTGATGTCTCTAAGGGTAGAATAATCAAGATGGTCAGACAGGATTGCAGGCTTGGGAAGCGGGCATTTTCCAAGTCTGGAATCATAGGACAAAATGGGGACGTCCGGTGGAAGAATGGGAGGGCACTAGGTGAGTTACCACGAGGACCTCCACGACATGTTGCTCCTGTTGCTGCTCCTCCTGCTGCTGACGATGGAGAGGCCGATCCTGATCTGCGCTGGCAGATCGCCGAGCTGGAGAGTCGCTTTGATCGACACGATGAGCTGCTGGTTGCTGAGCTTCACGGGCTGCGCGTTCGGATCGACCAGCGCTACGATGACTTGCGCAGTCAACAGCTGGTGACGCAGCAGCTACTTCTGGGCTGGATGGCCAACTACCCACCTCCGCAGCGTTTCTCGGGCCATCCACCTTCGAGCTCCAGCATGCCGCCGCAGGATTACGTGCCTCCCGCTGATGATGATGATGCTCCTCATGTTGAGGACATTGATTGATACATTCTGTTTGACTGTCTGTTTTTGGATGATGCTTGTTGGATATTTTATGTCTGACCTGGATGCTTGTTCATTTCATCTATGTATGCTATTTATTTTCTTTCTCTATGTTTCGCTCCTTATTGGTTTTTAATATGTTACTCATATGCCTTGTCTTGTATGTCTCTTATTCATTTATCACTGTCTCATAGTACACTTAGAGAGAATTCTAGGTGCATTAAGGAAAAGACAGTATGGGTTAAGGGGGAGTCTTTTGAGTCTTATCACCCCATTCGCACCTTTTCGGTGTTTGACAAAGGGGGAGAGGATATCTAAGTTTAGAGATGTATGAAGGTTTGATTTTAGGGGAGAAGATAACGGGGAGGATCTTGATTCTCGTTATTTCCTTACATCGTGGTGTATTCATCTTAGGGGGAGGATCTTGATTCCCCTAAAATTATGAAAATAAGAACATTTCTGATCTAAACTTAAATCGTGTTGTCAAACAACAAAAAGGGGGAGATTGTTGATACAGTCTGACCTGGCTGTTGTTTTGATGTTGACACTGATTTAAGTTTGTATCAGATATTTAACTCAGATTAATTACTAATTTAGGTTGACTTGGTTGACCTGATTGAGAGAGTCCTAACTGGGATGTTAGGCAGTTGGAAAGTCCTGGTGAGTGAAGCCAGGCAGATTGGAAATCCTGGTGAGTGAAGCCAGGTGAAAACCCTAGTGAGTGAAGCTAGGTGCAAGTCCTGGTGAGTGAAGCCAGGTGAAAACCCTAGTGAGTGAAGCTAGGTGCAAGTCCTGGTGAGTGAAGCCAGGCAAGGGAAAATCCAGATGGATCAAGGGTGATCGGACATCTGGTGTTGAAAAGTCCAAGAAGGAAGCTTGGCATGCGAAGTCAGAGAGGGCTCGGTAGCTCGTTCTCTAGGACCAGATGAAGTCGGAGAGGGCTAGGGAGCTCGTTTCTCCGGACTAGGTCAGAGAGGGCTCGACCCAGACTGAGTCAAAGCTGGATCGGTCGGCAGACCGATCCAGTGAAACCTTGGACACCTGATCGGTCTGGCGAATCGATCAGTGGCTACTGAGCGATTACTGATCGGTCTGCAGACCGATCAGAAATCGATCAGTAGTCTACTGTGACTTTACTAATCGGTCTGGAGACCGATCAGGAGGCTGTAAGCGGTTGGAAAGAGCGACATCTGATCGGTCTCGGGACCGATCAGATTAGTGCCTGATCGGTCCACAGACCGATCAGAAGCTGTGCGCATTTGGAAAGAGCGACATCTGATCAGTCTGGGGACCGATCAGATTAGTTCCTGATCGGTCTCCAGACCGATCAGCGATGATCGGTCTGCAGACCGACCCACGGTATTGTTTGTTTTGCATGCACTTTTTCTGATTGCCGTATTTGTTTTCACCCATCTGTTTTTAACCATCTGCTGTGAGTCTTTTTAGCTTGCAGGTTGCAGGTCACACTCTCATGGTTGAATTCAAATTAAGCTTCATTAAGAGAAGAAGACAAGTGCTCTTTTCACTGTGATTTGCTGCAACAGATGCATTTGAGGCATCAACGTTCACTGGCAAATCTGATTGCGATTGGGCTGCGCTCAGTTTGACCTCTACTTATTGGTTCGTATCCAGAGACGCCAGTGATTTCCATTGGCATGGGTTCAGAGAACCAGATGAGGAGGAGAGGTGATTGGCTACGCCTTGTTGGCAGCAGCGATTCTGCAGGCGGCGGTGATTCGAGCCAGTAAAGTAGAGAGACATAAGAAGGAAGAAGAGAGGTTCAGAAGTTGAACTGTATACTCTGTTTCTTTTCGATCAAGCCTTTGAGAAAGCAAGTTGGTGAAGCTGTGAGCTCCTTGCTAAGAAGGTCGTTGTGCGCTCTCTGCTATGTTTTTTCTCCGCGTGGCTGTAAGCTCATCTGATTATTCTTCTCAGCCACTGTAAGTCTTGTGCTTAATTCTATAATCAACTGAGACTCTGTTGAGAGGTTGCTCCACCGAGAAGGAGACATCTTTAGCCGGATTTTGTCCGGGGTGTGATCTACCGAAAGATCAAGGAGTCGTCCTCCTTACGGACACGCCGAGGAGTAGGGGCAAGTTATCCCCGAACCTCGTATATCCTTGTGTCTGATGTGTGTGTTTTTCTTCCTTCGTTTTAGTTTTCTACTTCCGCTGTGCTAACAAGTTTTTCTTTAAGAAAGATTGTGTTTAAGTTTTCAAAGAGGCTATTCATCCCCCTTCTAGCCATCTAAGATCCCCAACAGATAGAAGTCTTTTGGGTAGGCCTTGTTAAGTTCTTGAAATTCGATGCAGACCCTCAACTTATTGTCGGGCTTGGAGACCAGCACTACATTTGTGAGCCAGCTCGGGAACTGAACCTCTCGGATGTGACTGGCCTCCAATAGCTTCTCTACTTCAGCTCGAATGATCTGATTCTGCTCTGCGCTGAAGTCCCTCTTCCTCTGCTTCACCGGCCTAGCATCCGGTTGGACGTGAAGCTCATGCTGCGCTATGCTCAGGGAGATGCCAGGTAGTTCATGGGTGGACCAGGCGAAGACATTATGATTTCGTTGAAGACACCTGATCAGCTCGGCCTTCTGCTCGGCTTGCAGGTCAGCCGCTATGAAAGTCGTTGCCTCTGCCCAGCGAGGGTGTATCTACACTTCTTCCTTCTCTTCATAAACGAGAGTATGAGGTTTTTCGGTTATGGCGTTTACCTCATGTCGGGGAACTTTCCGAGCGGACTTGGCCTCCGCCTTTACCATCTCGACGTAGCAGCGCCGAGTTGCCAGCTGATCTCCTTTGACCTCTCCGACTCGATCCTCCACGGGGAATTTGATTTTCTGACAGTAGGTTGAGACTATCGCTCGGAACTCGTTGAGGGCCGGTCGTCCCAGGATGACGTTATAGGTCGAAGAAGCATCCACAACGATGAAGGTGGTAGTCCTGGTCCTCCGGAGCGGCTCCTCTCCGAGTGATATGGCTAACCTTGTCTGACCGATCGGCTGGACCTCGTTGCCGGTGAACCCATATAAAGGGGTCGTCATTGGCATCAGCTCGGCTCGATCGATTTGGAGTTGGTCGAAGGCTTTCTTGAAGATGATGTTGACTGAGATCCCTATGTCAATAAAGATGCGATGGATAGTATAGTTGGAAATTACCGCACGGATGATGAGGGTGCCATCGTGCGGTACTTCAATCTCCTCGAGATCTATAGGACCAAAGCTGATTTCAGGCCCGCTCGCCCTCTCTTGGCTACATCCTACAACATGGATCTCCAACCGTCTCGCATATGACTTTCGGGCTCGGTTGGAATCTCCACTGGTTGGTCCTATAGCTATGATGTTAATTTTGCCCCGAGCGGCGTTACTTCGATTTTCCTCCTCCTAAGCGGAATGTCTAGCTTGCTTGCGTGAGGGTTGGGCGCGCTCGTCACTCCTTGCTTGATGATTGTGTCGTTGCTCGGGTGACTGCCTATTTTCTTCTTGTCGTCCGGTGCTTGGCCGTCTATATCGCAAATCGGGGGAAGGCGACCGTCGTCTGTAACTCCTGGGAGTTGGCTGGGTGACTGCGGTGGCTCCTCGGCAGTCGCGGGTGTTGTGGGTTGCGGACTGATGAAAGGAACATAACATAGGAGTCCATACCTTCCCCTTGGGTCTAGGACGTTCAGCTGCCACGTGCTGGACGACGTGTGGTCTTGCTTCTTGATGTGATCGTGCCACATCGGCCCGGGGCCCTCTCGAAGGCTAGTGGCTGGTCGGTGGCCTCCGTTCAACGTGCCCTGTTGGCTCCGATGGTGCTTCTTTCCTTCGGACCTCCTGAGCCTCTTCCACATTGATGTACTCGCTGACCTTTTTTAGCATATGGTCATAATCACGAGGCGGCTTCCTGATGAGCGAGCGGAAGAAGTCTCCGTCGCTGAGCCCTTGAGTGAAGGCATGCATCATCGTCTCGGACGAGACTATGGGGATGTCCATAGTTGCATGGTTGAAGCGTTGAATGTAGGTCCGAAGAGTCTCTCTTGGCCCTTGCTTCATAGAGAACAGACTGACGCTGGTCTTTTGATAGCGCCTACTGCTCGTGAAATGGTGAAGGAACGCCGTCCTGAAGTCCTTGAAACTTTGAATCGACACGTCCGACAACCTTCGGAACCAACGCTGTGTTGAGCCGGACAATGTAGTGAGGAAGACCCGTCACTTAACCCCATCCGTGTATTAATGGAGGGTTGCGGCGTTGTTGAATTTGTCGAGGTGGTCATCTGGATCGGTCGACCCATTGTACTCACCGATTGCCAAGGGTGCATAGTGCCTTGGCAGAGGATCTTGCAGAATTACCTCGGAGAATTGGCGATTGATCCGCTCGGGTGATGAGTCAGCTAAGGGTGCTTTGCCCTTTCTTGCATCCCGAGTGGGGGCTTTGTCTGAGGAAGACCAGTCTCGATTCGCTTGCGCGATCTTAGAGGGTGTCTAGAACAGGGCCCGATGGAATGGGATTGGCACGGGCGGCGCTTCTGCTTGTGTACCGGTCGGTCCTTTGTTTTGACCCCATATAGAGAGCTGTTCCGGCCGGTCCTCGCGCGCCGCTCGGCCTCCAGATGCTGAAGTTGCTTGTTGCGCCAATGGCTCGGCTAGCGCCTTCTATTGCTGCTCTATCATCTTGGCTACTCGCGCCTGTACGAGCGCTTCGAGCTCCTCCTGAGAGAGCGTCACAGTGTATTGGCGTCCAGCTTCTTCCATCTTCTTGACTCGGATTCAGGTGCGTTCCCACAGATGTCGCCAATTTGAACCTGTCCGAGAGATGAGTCGATGGACGCTGGGGATGTGGCGCTCCTGTTGACTGGTCGAAGACTCCGAAGACGTAGATCTCTCGCCGCCATGAACCTGCAAACACAATGCCGAGCCGGGGAGGGGTTCCCCGGCGATGGCCCTCCGACGCTCAAGTCAAATCTCCGGAGGAAAGAAGTAAAGCGAAGAAGAAATGAGAGCTGTAGCTACAGTAAAGATGCTAGGTTACCTCCGTCGAAGCCTGGGGATCCTTATATAGGGCTCCCCGAAGGCGCGTGCATGCTCCCTGAGGCGTGCACGCTTATCAAAGCATATATGGAATGAGTGTGTCAGGAAAGTGCGCATGTCGTCATACCTTAAAAGCACGAGCATATTTCTAACGTGATAGTAGAAGCTTCCACCATACGATTCTCTATCTAACCATGCTGCTGACCCTGCCGCGGACCATGCCTTCTGTCGACGACACTAATTCCTAGGACATCGTCATCCGCTCTTTCTGTCCTTTATTGGTCCGCACGGATGGCCCGCTCGGCTAATGCCTTTCTCGAGCCGAGCGGAGACCACATCAGCTACCGCCTTCCAAACGGGCGCCCGCTCGGCCGGATGTTGTATTTACTGTTCATGCTGTGTCTGCTGTTAGCCGAGCGGGATGGCCGCTTGGCTTCCGCTTCTTCCTGCCTGTCTTATGAGCGTCGGAAACTCGACGTCAGGCCGAGCTATCGAAACGTCGGGTCGGTCGCTCCTCCGGCTGGTCAGGAAGATAATTCGTCCGGTCGAACATCTGATTGGTGTTGACCACTTTGACCTCCGACCGGGAGCCCTCCCTTTTACCATCAGATCATTATCCACTTCAAATATATCAGTAGTGGATAATCGGTTTACCCTGATTTTTAAAATTTTAAAATCCAACTGAATAATGTTTAAAATTTGATATATTTTTTTAAAAATTGAATTTTCAAATTCTTGAATGAGATCGATTTGAATAATTAATTGAATTAATCGATCTTTTACTCACTCACTTCACGAATCTAATTGGTATAATTGTTGATATGATACCGTTTGGGTCATTGGTTGGGCTAAATAGTTTAAGTACTAAAAAAATCCTAGCATGAAATATTCGGTAACTTTTTAAAAATAATTTCTAAATAAATAAGTTTTAAAAATAATGATTTTTTTAATGATTTTTAGAATCTTTATAATTTTTCACTTAGTTAGCGTGAGGAAGATCAGCATGTTATCTTTAGAGTAACTTTTATTCGTTGAACGACGGTTCTTCCACTCGGCATCGTCGGATCATAAAGGTCGACTTTCGTCCTTGCTCGACGGATAAGTCCAACAATCAAGCTCCCTTCTAATTTTGCACTCTAGTGTCAATCTCCATCCGACCCAAGGAAATTTTTGCCCACCTCCGTTATCTTTTGGGAGGCCTCTGCTCCATGTAAATCTAGATGACTAGTATCTTTTCCACCAGAACTCAGAAAGACGGTTAATCAATCATTAATTAGTTTAATGTTTATGAAATTTATAATTAATATAATATATTTAGTTAAATCATTTATATAATTCACTTTAATATATTGTGCCACGTATTTGGAAAATATG
Source organism: Zingiber officinale (assembly GCF_018446385.1). Taxonomy (NCBI): domain Eukaryota; kingdom Viridiplantae; phylum Streptophyta; class Magnoliopsida; order Zingiberales; family Zingiberaceae; genus Zingiber; species Zingiber officinale. The sequence continues at coordinate 51,283,668 of NC_056001.1, read as the reverse complement.
TGTACAAAATAATGCTGAATTTTAAAAAAATTATATCTTATTAAGAACTTTTTATACGTATATTTTACTATACAAGTTTATCTTCAGCAAAGTAGCACTTTGCCACTAAATCAACTTCGTATTTAGAAATACACTGCTAGAAAATTAATCTAAAGGATTTAATTAATACATGTTATTTTAAAAATACAATTAATTATTAATATATAGATGAATAATTTTCAAAAATTAAATATAAAAATATATGAGGAAGGCTATAATTATTTGATATTATTTGTATACTTATAACCTACCGAACTGTACACTCTTATCTCTATCTTTGCAGTGGTACACATATAACTTTTTCTAAAAAATAATAATAATAAATAAATTAGTTTTAAAATTAATAAATTTTAAAAATAATTTTTAGTGTAATTTTTTTTAACTTTAGCGTTAATTAATTCAAAACTCATTTGATTTTTCTCCTTTCTCTCTTTTTGTTGATCAAAATAATTTTACTTCAAATTATTCACTGACACTAATATTGAACGATTGGAGTTTCAGAGTGATGGGTTCAAAATCTAACCAATTTAATCAAACGCATTAAAATCGATTTAATTAAATTTTTTTACTAAACGAACCGACTGAACTTTATCAGTAAAGCTAATTAAACAAAACCGATATAAAATTGACTAATTAGATAGTTACCAAGTAATCGATCAATCAATGAACAATAAATATAACAGTCATTCGACTTCTTAGTATACGTAGTTGATTTATAATATTTTATTCTCAGAAATAGTTCACTTAGTTATCGTAGGATAGATATGTAGAATTAAGGAGGGTTGAATCTAGAGTTGTCCCACATGTCGATCCATGGTGGGGCAGGTTGGCCCATGACGGGTTGACCATTTGACGAGACGAAGTGGGTTGACCTGTCATCTTGACAGGTTGAAAAATCTCCAATCCAATCCAATCAAAAACGGATTGTGAGTTAAGTGGGCCAACCCGCATACCTATAAAAATTTTAAAAAAATTTAAAAATTTTCATATATTCAATGTTTTACATTTTATCAATTAAAGATATCTAGAAATAGATATTTTAAATATAAATAGATACAAATGATTACATATATTTGATGAAAAGTATTATTTTTATTTTAAAATTATAACAAACAATGATAATTAATTGATAAAAAACTTAGTGTACATGTGTTTCTCAACCCACGGACTAATCCAAGTACATCGCGGGCTGACCCGATCGCGGACCTAAGCGGGTCGGCCCACGGTGAGCTTGGGTTAATAAAATTCTAACCCAAACTGCTTAAATTATTTGACGGGACAGACCAACCCGACTGACCTAATCCAAATCAACGACTCTAGTCGAATCCCAAAAAGACCGAGGAATTATCTTCCCATATGGTTTAATTAGATTTTAAAATCTAAATAAAAATTTTTAAAATTGATATAGTTTTTTTTTAAACTAAATTTTAAATCAGTTCCATCCTTTAATTTGATTAATCCATCTCTTACCCTCCCTAATTGCAGCCTTAGATCTCCAAGAAATAGGCCGGTTGAAAATTTCTATGGAATCGAATTGGTTGCTACAGGTTCAATGTAGCCCCCATCACCCCTATAAAAAAATTATCTTATGATTATCTCTGCTCCATGTGATATTACTATGTTTTATCTATAACTTTTTTTTATAAAAAAAATCTAAATAAATCAGTTTTAAATGACTTTTATGATAAATCTTTATAACTCCTTAGCGTTGATTAATCCAAATCTCTTTTTTTTTTCCTTATAAAAAATAAGTTTTCTCTAAATTAATAGCCAGTAATGTTTTTATCTAAAAAATTATCTTGTAATCTTTATCTTTACTCACTGTACTTATATATATTAAATATATATTAAAAATATAAATAAATCAGTTTTAAAATTAAACTTTTTTAAAAAATATTTTTTTTTCTATAAATCTTTATATCTTGATTAATTCAATCTCATGTGATTCAAAACAAGTTTACATATGCCACTAATATTTTTTTCACTAGATAACAATATTAAAAAAATTTATCTTGTGATTTTATCTTTATTCGGCGACTTATTTTATCTATAATTTTTTTACTAATGAATTTTTTTAATGATTTAATTATGATCCTTATCTCTACTTTTACTCACGCCTCACTATATAAAGGCACTTGCACCTCTTTCTTAGGTCCCTTGATGATCCCTCCTAGTAGAGAGGGAAGAACCTCTGAGCTCTGACCAAAGCCAATGGGTCTAAAATTATGATCAAACTTGTCTTTTTTTTATCTTTGAGAGAAGAAAGTGATGTGAGACGATGCATAATAGTAAAAAAGCACGGCATGCAATCAGTTGTAGTCAGAGGTCAACAATCGGTGTAAAATTTAATCGATTAAATCAAACCAATCGAAATCGATTAAATCAAATTTTTGGATAAATTGAGCAAACTAAACTGATATAAAATTAATTAATTGGACCGATAATTAATTGATCAATGATTGATATTGAGTAGTAAAGTATTAATCGAATTGTATAATTATTATCTAATTTAAATATATCAATAGTGAATAATCTGTTTAATTAGATTTTTAAAATTTTAAATCCAACAGAATAAAATTTAAAAAATTAATATATTTTTTAAAAATTGAATTTTCAAATTAACTAAACCAATTCTTAAATTAGATCAATTTGAATAATTAATTGAATTAATCGATCTTTTAGTCTCTCTTAATTTTTTAAGTCAGTGAAAAATAAAGCCATTTGTGGATGAGGTGACTTACTTCACAAATTGATTGATATCAACTATTGATTTGATATCTTTTGAGTGGTTGGGCTAATAGTTTAAGTATAATTAGGTCTCCTTTTAAAAATAATATTTTTTTAAAAAAATTATTCCTCAATGAAATATAGGGTAACTTGTTATAAATAATTTCTAAATAAATAAGTTTTAAAAATAATATTTTTTTAATGATTTTTAGAATCTTTCTAACATTTCACTTAGTTAGCATTTAACTATGTTTTTCCTTAGCGTTGATTAATTCAAATTTCATTTGATTTTCTTTTTTTTTTCTCTCTTTGTTGAATCAAAACAATGTACTCTAAGCTAGTTATCTCTTATTTCTATCTTTGAAACTGTAGCCATATAACTTTTAAAAAATACTAAATAAATTAGTTTTAAAATTAATGATTTTTTAAAAATAATTTTTATAGTAAATCTTTATAACATTCTTAATTCAAACCTTATTTGATTTTTCTCCTTTCTTGTTGTTGGTCAAAATAATTTTACTCAAATTATTGACCAACACTAATATTGAAGGATTAAAGGGCTCAAAATCTTACCATTTGAATCAAACATATTGAAATCAATTTAATTAATTTTTTTTATCAATCAAACTGATTAAATTTTATCAATAAAATTGGATAAACTAAACTGATATAAAATTGATCGATTACCCAATTAATCGATCAATCAATGAGTCTAATCATCAGTCAAACTATATTGTTATTGTTCAATTTAAATATATTAGACAATCGGCTTCTTAGTATAAGTAGTTAGTATAATAGTTGATTTGTAATATTTTAGTCCCTAGGAATACTTAAGTTGATTATCACATGATACGTATACAAAATTGGGTATTGTTGAATCCCGACAAAGACTGAGAAATTATCCTTCCATTTGATGGCTAATTTGATTTCTTGATTTACTCCCTTCTAATGATATATGGGACAATCGTAGAGATATCGTCGTGACAGATTTCACCATTTATAATATTTTTGTCTAATTAGATTTTAAAATTAAAATAAATTTAAAAAATTGACATATTTCTTTTTAAAAAACAAAATTTCCAATTTGATCCATTCCATCCATTAATTTGATTAATCCATCTTTTACTCATCCTAATTGCAGCCTTAGGTATGCGAGAAATAGGCCGGTGGGAAATTTTTATGGGATCGAATCAGTCACTACAGGTTCAATGTACTTGACTTGGTTAATCATTTTTTTTAGGTCTACAAGAAATAGATTCTACATTTTTCACCCTAGTAGCCCCCCCCCCCCCCCCCCATGGCTGTCCACACCATTGGAAAGAAGTAAATAAAAAAATCGAAGATGACCATCACATAGAATGATAGTTCCTTGATCTTTAATGGGATTTAACCGTTACTCAATTTTATAAATTTATCAATAACTAATTCAGCTATGCCACAGGTTTGCGAGAAATAGAGCTATTTGTAGATAACGTGACTCACTTTCCATTTTAGATTGGTATTAATTGTTGATCTAATATAGTTTGGCCGGTCGTAGGCCTGGCCCAGAGGCCGAGCAGTCCTAGGCATCTGCCAAGGCCCAAAGTTTTGGGGAGTCCAAAATTTTTATAGGTTAAGTTTTACTATTTTACATCCTGTAATTCCTCAAGTTTTCATCCGCTAGTTGCCGCTCCTCTAGCCAAATCGCCCTGCTCTGCACCTCTGTGTCACATTCATCTTTGATTATCTCTTGGCTTCTCTCTTATGAGTCTTCTCTTTCCCAAGAACCCCAATAAATTTAAGTAATCATTTTTTCAATTTTGTCTGCTCTGCCTGCGACTCCGTGTCTCCGCCGCTCAGCGAGGTTGCAACGTTGTATCGTGTGATGTGCACGACTGCGCTAGTGCTCCTTTAATCCTTTGCCTCTGCTCTACATGGCTACTCTTCCTCAATGCTGCACCTGAAGGTTATGAACCTTTGCGGGTTGCGTTGTGACTAATCGCGAGTCAATGAGTTGCGACAACTGACGGTTGCGCCATCTACAGATCTACTCATCTTCAACACTTCGTCTACAACTGCAAGTGCAAGACTGCAAGTATGGTGACTCTACGCGATCTACAACTTCATTCTCCATGATTAGTGGTTGATTCTTTGGCTGCATGGCTTCATCTGTTAATCAATTCAAGGACAATTGGACAAGGTTATTACGTATTAACTTAATTGTTCATTTGTTCATAGAATAGAATTTATTTTTGTTAATTAGTTAATTGTAAATTGGGAATTTAATGTTTACTTAATTGTTAAATTAACAAATAGGTGCTGAGACTTGTGAGTTGTGTAACTACCAACTACTGTACTACAGTCTACCAAGTCTGAGGTGCTTAAGCTGCTAAGCCTACTAATTAATAATTTCAATCCAGGTGTTATTATTCCTTTTATACTGAGATTAAATTGATTTAAATTATATTTTTGCAATTGTGATTTTGTGAATTATAATATGTTACCTAAAAAAATATGTTTTTGGATGTGAAAAAAGAAAAAAAAAAGACTAGAACAATTAACTAAATTACAAAGAGGTGCTCTTAATAAATTCTTTATTAAAAGTACAAGTTTTAATGAAAATATAAAAATTTTAAATAGGGATAATATAGATGAGTCTAAAGAAATACATGATGTTAACGAGGAGTCCAATGAAATTCATGATGTTAATGATGAGTCTAATGAAATTCACGAGTCTAATGAAATTCATGATGTTAATGATGAGTCTAATGAAATTCATGATGTAAATGAGTATAGAGATAATTTAAAAGAGCATGGAAAAGTTATTAATGTAGTAGATAATGAGAATAATAATATTGATAAACAATTTATTTCTCCACTTGATATATATGATCCAAGGAATTGAGATAATCTCGATAACAATGTATGTGATATTTTAGTTGAAAAGGGGTCTATAAGAGAAATGAATCTCACATTTCCTTTTGATCACTACTCTAGACATTTTTCAAGTGCTCATTATTTTAAAAAGTTAAGTAATGAAGAGGTAAGAGACTGAAAGTGGTTGGTATACAGTAAACATGTAGAAAAAATTTATTGCTTTTGTTGTAAGTTATTTAAATATGAAAATAATAGTTCTTTAGAAAATGATGGGTTTAGAGATTAGAAACATATCAGTGAATGACTTAAAGAATATGAAAATTTTATTGAACATATAACTAATATAAGCTCTTGGAAGAAATTAAAAATGAGATTAGATAAAAATGAAACAATTGATAAAGATCTATAACAAGAAATCTCTAAAGAAATAGAGCGTTGGAGACAAGTTCTTATAAGAATATTAGCAATTGTAAAATACATTTCTAAACATTGTTTGGCTTTTTGGGGATCTAATCAAAAACTATATCAAGAAAGTAATGGAAACTTTTTAGGGTTGATTGAAATGATTGTTGAATTTGATGTTGTGATGCAAGATCATATTAGACACATTCAAAATCATGAAATTCATCATCATTATCTTGGTCATAAAATTCCGAATGAGTTGATTCTCTTTTGGCCGATAATGTTAAAAGTATTATCATTAAGAAAATCAAGGAGGCAATATCTTTTTCAGTAATTCTTGATTGTACTCCGAATATAAGTCATCAAGAACAAACGACTTTTATAGTACGATGTGTTAATATGTCATCTAGCAATGTGAAGATAGAAGAGTATTTTTTAGAGTTTCTAAAAGTTATAATACATCTGGTTTTAGATTTTTTAATGAATTAAAAAATGTATTAAAATCACTTGATCTTAGTATTGAAAATATTAGAGGTCAAGATTACAATAATGGTTCTAATATGAAAAGAAAACACCAAGGAGTTCAAAAGAGGTTGCTTGAAATAAATCCAAGAGCGTTATACATGTCACGTGCTAAGTAAGAAGTTACAATCAAAATCTATGTGCATTGATTCTGCTATGAAACAATTAGTTAGTGTAATATCATATTTTAAAAAGTATAGGAATAATGATTTTGCAACAAGTTTGTCTATCGCTAAAAGTCTTGCATCTGATATGAATATAGAGTCAATATTTTCAATAAAACATCATATTTTTAGAAAAAAAGATGAAATTTCACTATTACCTGAAAAATCTTTTAGAATTGATTATTTTATGATTGTTGTAGACATGACAATTTCTTCTTTGAAATGTAGATTTGATGAAATGGAAACATTTGAAAATATATTTGATTTTTTGTTTGATTCGAAAAATATTAAAATCATTGAATAATGATGAGTTGAGAAAATATTGTGTTAATCTGACATCTACTTTTATGCATGACAATTTATTAAATGTTGAATTAGATGATTTGTTTACAAAATTAAAAATATTACAACTAACTTTAGCAAATGAGATAATGTTGACAGTTGATATTCTTAATTTTGTACATTTAGAAAAGTTAGAAGAAGTTATTGTAAATATTTTTTACATTATTATAAAAATGGAGCCTATTTTTATCGTTTTGCTCCGGGCTCCTAAATGTTAGGACTGGACCTGGCCGATCGGTTGAGCTGACGATTTCAAATATATAACTTCTTTTTAAAATGATAAAGAAATTTAAAATATATATATTTTTTATTCCTCCTCTGAAATAGAAGGGCACGTGGACAGAGCATGATTAACTGCATATGGGCTATGTTTTATTCATAACCTTTAGAAAAAATTGTAATAAATCAGTTTTTAAAATAATAAATTTTTTAAATTATTTTACTGTAAATCGTTATAAATTTTCAATTAGCTTTGAACATCATTTGATTTTCTTTCTTTTTTTTTTCTCTCTTTTTTTTATCATAAAAAGTTTATTCCAAATTAGTGAGGGAATTAATATTTTTTTACTAGATAAAAATATAAAAAAAATTATCTTGTATTTTTCTATGCTCCATTCGACTGTAAGCATATTTCTATGTTTTATCTATAACTCTTTTTATAAAAAAAATCTAAATAAATCAGTTTTAAAATTAATTATTTTATAATTTTTATGATAATTTTAGGGTTGATTAATTCAAATCTCATTTATTCACTACTATTTTTTTTCACTAGCTAAAAATATCAAAAAAAATATCTTATGATTCTTATCTTTACTACAGGCGACTTATTTTATCTATAACTTTTTTTACTAATAAATTTTTTTAATGATTTAATTATGATCCTTATCTCTACTCTTACTCACGCTCCACTATATAAACACACTCACACCTTTCTCTGCTCCAATGTCTCTTCATTTGCCTCTTAGAGATGGATTTCCAGATATCGCAATCATTTTTCTGCTTCTCTTCCTTCGTCTTCTTCCTTTTACTCTCTTTTGAGCCAAGTCAGGCCTCTAATGCCGACCATGGTCTCAGCCGCGAAGCCTTCCCGGAGGGATTTGTGTTTGGGACAGCAGCATCTGCTTATCAAGTGGAAGGGATGGCGCTCAAAGGAGGAAGAGGACCCAGCATTTGGGATGCCTTCGTTAGAATCCCAAGTAATTTTTTATCGTGATGTTGTTATTGTTTCTATGCTTCATATCCTCTTCAGATTTGTGTGGGTTAATGTTGAGGTGTTGCGTAGTGTTTAAAGAGGGTTTTTTCTTGGATGAATGCAGATACAATCGCCGGCAACGCTACTGCTGATGTTACAGTTGATGAGTACCATCATTATAAGGTTATCCTTTCTCTAACATTTTGTTCTTTTTCTCTCTTTTTTTTTTTCTGTCAATTGTAATTACGAGAACAAAATAGTAACTGATTTAGTGCAGGTCCAATATTAAAACAGCATCAAACCATAAATCTGATTTGATTACATTGTAAGATATATGCATTTTTATTACATTGACATCGTGAAGGAATTCAATTTGTAAGATATATGCATTTTAAAGTTGTTTTTTTTTCTCTTCAATTTATGACCAAATGATCATGCAGGAAGATGTTGATATCATGAAAGATTTCAATTTTGATGCGTATCGATTCTCAATTTCTTGGAGTAGAATATTTCCAAGTAATGAAATCTCTATGTGTTTTTTTATTTTCTTATATTCAGAATGAACTTTCAATTTAAATACATTTTTTATATAAAATTTCACATCTAGATGGAACGGGTAAAGTCAATTGGGAAGGTGTAGATTATTACGATAGACTAATTGATTATTTGATACAACAAGGTATGTTAAATTTTCAATTTAGCAATGAGCAATATATTTCTCAAATATATATGTTTTAAAAAAAATTTGTTTGAAATAGGCATTACTCCATATGCAAATCTTTATCACTACGATCTTCCTTTGGCTCTTAATGAGGAGTACTTGGGTTGGTTAAGCCCGAAAATAGTGTAAGTTTTAAAGGTTATGAACCATGTTTTTTATATTCATTAGAACTTGAACCTATTTGATAATTTTGTTATATTATTTGATATGTGTTTTAGGGATGCATTTGCGGACTATGCCGATTTTTGTTTTGAGAGATTTGGTGATAGAGTCAAGAATTGGTTCACCTTTAATGAGCCTAGGTGTATAGCGGCTCTTGGGTATGATGATGGTCTTCATGCCCCAGGAAGATGTACTGGTTGTCAAGCTGGGGGAAACTCGACCATTGAGCCTTATATTGCGGCACATAATCTTATTCTATCTCATGCAGCTACAATGAAAAGATATCGTGAAAAATATCAAGTAAGTTGTATTTTGTTCATTGAGTTATATTTGATGAATTGAATGAAATATGATTCCTTATCTAAGATGTGTTTCTTGTATATACTCAATTCAGAAAGAACAAAAAGGCATGATTGGAATCCTTTTGGATTTTGTATGGTATGAACCTTATACTTACTCAGTGCAAGACAAAGCCGCAGCTCAAAGAGCTAGGGATTTCCACATTGGATGGTGAGACCTTGTTTTAGTTTATTTAATTTTTTAAATTTTAAATTTAACTTTTTTTTAACGTTTTCATGTTAGATCGAGACATCAAATTTCTATTGTAGTAAAGGATGATTTATTCATTCAATAATTGTTGCTGCTTTGTAGGTTCCTTCACCCTCTAACATATGGACACTATCCAAAATCAATGCAAGTCATTGTCAAAGAAAGACTCCCTAAATTCACTAAAGAACAAGCAAAAATGGTGAAAGGTTCATATGATTATGTGGGGGTCAATCAATATACATCTTACTATATGAAGGATGCCGGAGTGGTTGATACGAAACCTGTTAGCTATCAAGCTGACTGGCATGTCGACTTCAAATGTTAGATTTTCTCGAACTTTTTCGATAATGACTCAATCAATGATACTTTATGTTATACTAATATTATATATGTTTTGATTATCTTTTAGATGACCGAGATGGTGTGCCTATTGGTCCCCTGGTAAATTTATTATAATTTTTTTTCAAAGAAATTCATTTCTTCATTTTTTTTATGATACTCAACTAGAACTTACTACAAAAGAGTTGCATTTCACAGATATTGTTATGCAGATTTGTCTTTTGGTGATAAGATTTGTGCATTCTAGTATGATCGATCAAATAACATTGAATCTAACTGTTTGTTTAGGCTAATTCATATTGGCTGTACATAGTTCCATGGGGACTCTACAAAGCCGTGACCTATGTAAAGGAAACTTATCGTAATCCCGTCATCATTGTAGCCGAGAATGGTAAACCTTATTCGATTTGTTTTCCAAAATATCCAAATATTCATCCATCTTAACGAAGTTGTTCATCACAGGAATGGATCAACCAGGAAATGCCACTCTTCCAGAAGTCTTGCAAGATACAACGAGAGTTAACTACTTCAAGAGCTACATTACTAACTTAAAGAGGGCTATGGATGACGGTGCTACTGTGATAGGATATTTTGCATGGTCTCTTCTCGACAACTTTGAATGGAGGTTGGGCTACACAGCGAGATTTGGTATAGTATATGTAGATTTCAAGAATGAGAAGCGGTTCCCTAAGAATTCAGCTTATTGGTTCAAAAAAATTCTACAAAGGAAGTCAAATTGAGTGATCGAGTTCGATTTAGATCAAGTTGTTTGGAGTTTTCTTGTTAGGGTTTGTTTAATAAAAGCACAATTTAAGTGAAATCTTTGAGTACAAATTAATTCAATTGTTGTTCTTATGCAATCTTTGTACTATAAAGGGGAGCCTTGACGCAATAGTAAAGTTGTTGTCGTGTGATCAAAATGTCACAAGTTCGAATCCAAGAAACAACCTTTTGCAAAAAGCAAAGTAAGGCTGCGTACAATGGATCCTTCCCCGGGACCTTACATTGCCGAAGTTTCGTGCACCGGGATGTCCTTTGTTTGCAATCTTTGTACTATCCTATCCAATAAACATCGAAGAGCACCGAGTAAGGCAAGCTATTGGATGAGCATCGAGTCAGGCAAACCGTTCGATGAGCATCGAATGCGAGCGATTATCTAGCCGGCATTGGCGATCCCCTCCATTTAATATCCTTTGAAGTAAACTCGTGCTAAAATTATGTGCAAACCAAATCAAATGATAATTTCAACTGAATTGTACAAATCAAAAAATGCCTACAAAATTTTAAATTTTTAAAAATACATATCAAAATATTATGATATGAAAATTTTGTATAGGAAATCGTTTTTTATTTTTATTTTTTTAAAAAAATTGTTTGTAAAAAAATGGAACCCTCAAACTCTAACTCTTGTAAATATTGTGGCACCTTTCTTCCACTGCCTCAATCCTCCCCCTAATTGAGAGATCGAGAGAAAGAGGAATCGGTCCATTGCGGAGAAGGAGAACATCGCCTTGTGCCATTCTCGTGCTGCAGCCAAGGGAGCTGCTTCTGCCGCCGGCGCCCCTTCCCCCACCGGCCTTCACATGGGACATGGCAAAAGGCGAAGCGCTTTCCCTTGCCGAATTCTGATTCCTCTCCAGTACAACCTGGCTACCCGGTGCCTCTGATCACTCCGTCCCTCGTTCCAATGGCAAGGCAAAGACCAGAAAGAAGGCAAAGCTCCGTCGGGCGGCTTTCTCTGCTGACATCACTCTGCCCATATGTGTACAGTGTACATCCTACACATCGGATATATGGGAGTATCTGAGATCTATGGAAGTTCGTGGTTCAATGTTACTTTCTTATTGGATCAACCTCATGGCTTCATCTGGTTGATTTTTAAGAGGTTTTTTTTTTTGCACTTACTAAAGAAATAATGAAAATCACTCATTGAATTATCAGTTACAAAAATGGTATAAACAAATATATTGTTCACTTTTCGGAACATAGCTATTCTACATTTGTACGTTGTCAATAAGTCCATAATATTCCTTCGAACTACAATCACAATATCAATTCTAGAAATAAAATTAAGAAAAGGATGTATCTAACCTTCACATGGGACATGGCAAAAGGCGAAGCGTTTGCCCCCAACGACCATGCTATCCCACTTCAGGACTAATACGGAGGAGGTAAATTACGATGACTAAGGAGACAAGTAAATAAGAAGGTATTACATGAGGTGCAGGGATTTCCATCTCGTCAGTCCCTAGATTCGACCCAAAAACCTCATGTTGTAAATAATCATCCACTTATTACCTAAGTTATGTTCGTGTGAGCAGGATGGATCTCACTTTCGTTGACACAGGCGATGGATAAAGTTAGCATAAAAAGAGAGACACATCTCAATAGTTCCCTTTGTGAATTAATACAATGAATTAATTAATTTAAAAATATAAATAAAAAATGTAAATATTAATTTTAAAAAATATAGAATAAAAGTATTTAATAGTTAACACATTCAAAAGAATGGAAACAAAATATTATTGAAATGGTGTTTTTTTCTTCAAACTTATGAATTAGTATATCATTATCAATTTTGTAATCAATTGCTTCGATCAACCAGGGTGTTTCAGCACTTCTCTCCTGCACCGTATTCCGTCAGTTCTGCATTACCTTTTGTCGGTATAGCATGCTGCATAAAGAAGAGTAGCATTGTGACAAAAAACTCGATCAATTATTTACCAAAGATTGCTACTTTTCTTTAGGCAGCGTACTATACCGAGAGAATGCGATGTAGGCTGACGAAGTACGACTCAGTAGAGAAGGGTTGAAACACCCTGGCTGATCGAAGGAACTAGTGCCCACCTTGCTGCTCTAATCCAGGGGTTATTGAAGATGATTGCAGGTATTGAGTTGACTTGCACATCAATCTTATTTTCAGTAGGCTTTGCTGCTCTCTATAATAACAACTGGACTCTTCTACAATTGCAATCCCAGTCAAAATTAGTCACGCCATATACAACACCATACTCACACCACAGTTGAGCAACTTGTTGGGTTCTATTTTTTTTCAATTTCTAGATATTGACACACCTCTACCCGGTCACAAGAAAAAAGAGGGAGGATTCCGACAATTTCAATTATGTCGCTTCTTCCATGTTTCGTGGGAGTTTAACATGCAAACATTGGAGCAACGGTGTTTTATTTTTCCCCGAGACTTTTTCATACATATATATATATCTCAATTAAGAAGTTAGTATCACTAAACACCCTAAAATATGTTGATTATGATTACTTGTTATACCAGTCAATTTAGTTGTCAATTTACTTGTAAATTACCATAGTAACATTGGTGCATTTTGTACTTTGACAACTCAAGTGGTTATAATGTATCGCATTGTGGCAAGTAATTGTTTTTGCTACTTATTTTGATGAGAGCACAAGAAACGAGGTCGTCCTGTGATGAATTAGGTGGCATATTTATTTAATTCCTTGCAGATTTAGTTGAGTAAACATGCTATTTACTCTGACTCATAAGGTGTGATCAGTATTCTAATTCTGGTCTTCTGTTAAAGTTAGGTCTATCTGCATGACATTTTTGGTGTTTGCTGTATGATTTTCATTCTTGTTCATTTGTCTTTTTTTTTTTTTTTTTTTTTTTGAAGTTTGTTCTCTTGATTACTTTCTCCCATTCAAATATAATTACCAAAGCTTTCATTTATAAGTAAATGAGGACTGTCCTAGATGTTACATGTATATATAAGGTCCTATTATCTGTGTCCTAGTTCACTTGACCGTTAACCGAAGGGTTCAGATTACTCTTTCCCCAGAGAGTACCCTCGCTAGCTATCTGAAGACCCACTGCCATGTGAGAAAATAAAAAAGTTCCTTTTTTTTCTTGAAGAGTGTAAACTATTCTAAAGCACTCTGTCAGTTGAGTATACTATGATTCTTAGGCTATCATATATGAGCGAGGACTGCCTGGGTCCTCATTTCATGATTAATCAATGCTTTTATGTCTATCTAAAGACTAGGCTCCCTACTTGTTCACCAAGTTTATCTACCACCATGCAAGATGATAAAAAGCTGTGCTCTTTGAGACTTTCAAATATTCTAAAGCAATATTGTAGATGAGTAGTCCCTTTCCCAGAGCTTGTTGGCATATCTTTATGATGCCCAACAAGTCTATTACATTCTCAGGTGTTTTGGTGATGGATTGGAGATGGTCTAAGGCCACCTGGTTATGACCCTGAAAGTGCCAAAGCTGCAGAAATTGCAGATGAGCAGAAGAGGTTGGGTCAAACTAACACAGCAGAATCCTACAGAAGGAACCAGCTCAACAATGTAATTCTTCAAGTTATTTTTTCCTTATGCTTTATCTCAAGCCGAAATTGTCAAACTTGCCGGCTGAATATATCTTGTAATTGTAGACCTGATACAAAAACTAAGGCAATTAGAGAGAAGAAGCCAAGACCCAAAGATGTATTTGGTCGACCTTTGCCCACGGAAGAAGAATTTGAAGTTTTGTTAAATGCCCCAATGTAAACTTTAATTTCATGAGTTGAGTAGAGTTATTGTAGTGTTTCTTCGTTTGATCTTCGAGGCTGGAGACTGGTGTGCCGGTGAGAATAAAGCCATTTCTGTTGAAGTTCGAAATGTAAGATGTGGAACTTTTGGCCACCAAAGTGGAGATCGTGAATACCCCTTGAAAGATGTCATAATGCCCAATGAAGAGAGTCGATTAAAGAGGGATACCCTCACAGCTATAATGGCACAGATTCTAGTGAGGCACATTTCCTTTAATTTTTCTCTATTTTTATTTTCCAAGTCAAAGACAGTAGCATTGAAAGACTAAAACTTTCTATTCTTCGGAGAAGATAAGCTATAGTGATCCACTTTAATGCACCATAACCATCAATTTGCCACATTTGCTAGGTTTAGCATGGATGGTCTCCAGTAAATACTAAGTCAAGATATTCCACAGTTTGGAATACTATTAAAGAAACTTTGGTGTTTGACTCAATCTATAAATGTGTCTGCTCTTATTAATATATGCTTACACTCACGCTACATTGCTTTGAATTATGTTATGATTAAGCTTCAGAAGGTTGATATAATGTGGACAGGTAGAGGGATCCTCTCACCACTATAATGGCACAGACATATTCTAGTGAGGCACATCTATCATATCCCGAGAGAGTCCTTGTCAGACAAACGGATAGTATTTCCTCCTTTATGACAATATATGAAATCTGAATATATAGCCACATGACTGTACAAGTATAATAACATGCAGCCCACACGGCTGGAACAAAACATAACCACATAGGATAATATGCAGCTAGGTCAATAACCACACAATTGTATATACAGCTTACATTACTAGAACAGAAATACAGCGGAGGGCAATAACAATTCATAGCCTACACAACTGTGAAAATACAATCATACAAGATAAACTAACAAGACTGTGTATCGGTACGACTTACCACAGTAAGTACAAAATCAAATAAAATGGCACCATAAGTCCAAACATCCACACAGAAGATACATATTACATGTACAAATCCAAAATCAATAAAACAAGTGAAAACAATAACGGAAGAAGACATTCAATGTGACATAGGATTGACTGACAGGATCTCCAGGCGATTTCATAAATCCTCTACCTGCTCCTTGACGAAAGGAAACCAATAAAAGGGGTGGTGAGTCTGGGTAACTCAGCGGGTAATAGACATATAGTAGTGCATGGACAAATGTATAAGGCGGACAAAAATATACAGTCTCAATAGGAAAATAAGAATATAATCATATATGATATGATAAATACACATATCAGTACCGGTCTAATACAGATAGTATAATGATCAGTAAATCACTAGTGATCAACAACAGATCTGCTCATAACACTTGGACATTGATAAATGCACATATATGAATCATGGCAAGATCTAAAATATATGCAACATGTATCTACAACATAAGCAACTTACTCAACTGTAAATAATGCAATGAGCATAATTAGATAATGATTAACATGGGTATCACAAAGCCTAAGCATGTGTCAGTACATATAACAATAATAGATCATCATATGTGAGAGCAATGCTCCATCACAAGAATACGTCATATGTAGAAGCAATGCTCCATTACAAGCAATCCATCGTATGTGGGAGCAGTGCTCCACCACAAGCAAACCATTATATGTGTGAGCAACCTCCACCACAAGCCATACATCATATGTGGGAGCAACGCTCCACCACAAGCAAAATAAATGACAAAGACATCTAGTTATCTAGCTAGGAACTGCACGAGATAACTCTACCACAAATCATTGTGGGCAGTTTGAAATGTCAGGGTCCCTGTCTGCGTGAGATCACTCCACCACAGATCACTGTGGCCAACCCAGGGTGTAACAGCCCAAGGATAAAACCACAAGTAAACCATCATATGTGGGAGCAATGCTCCTCCACAAGCAATACAAATGACCAAGACATCTAGCTATCTAGCTAGGGACTGTACGAGATCACTCTATCACAGATCACTGTGGGTAGTCTAAAATATCAGGGTCCTTGTCTATGCAAGATCACTCTACCACAGATTACTGTGGGTAGACAAGAAGTAGCTATCTAGCTACGGGTTGCACGAGATTACTCTACCGTATATCAATGTAGGTAGTCCCGAGTATAATACTCACTGTCGACTGGCTCTGACATCAACCTACAATGGGAGAGAACCCTAGTCAATAGGATACATTCAAATCCATATGTATAATAATCACTATCGACTGGCTCAGACCACAACCTACAACGAGAAAGAGCCCTAGCTGACAAGATACATGCAAGCCCAAATGCATAACAATCACTATCGACTAGCTCAGACCTCAACATACAACGGGAGAGAGTCCTGGTCGACAAGATACATGCAAGTCCATATGTATAACAATCACTGTCGTCTCGCTTAGACCTCAACCTACAATGGGAAAGAGCCCTGTCCGACAAGATATACACATGATCACTGTCAACTCTCTCAATATTGTAGTTGAGACACAATCGTCAACCACTCGTAGGAGACTTAATTGACAAGATATACAGACAATGACATAATATAGTGTTACTTATCTAGTAACTAACTACATCAACAGGAGTATATGAAATCTATGCAATGGTATACTATCATACCTAGCATGATAGACCTAGGTGTTGGTCTACGTTAGGCATGCTAGAGGGGGGTGAATAACCTATAATCAGAGTTAAACAAAAAATCTCATGTTATTTGAACTAAGCAAGGATGCAATATTAATTAAGAAATTATAACTCTAAAGAAGAACAACATAAAAAAGAAATAAGTAAGAAGGATACAGTGTTTTACTTGGTTATAATTTAGGTGGTTGTTAATCCAAGGTGGTTGAAAGCTTAATAAAAATCTCCTTCGTTGAAGGTGAAGAAGTCTCTTACACTTATTGAAAGCTCAGAAATAAATTATGAAATAAATACAAAAGTTGTTGATTTCTTAGCTCCAGGGGTCTTTTTATAACCCTTGGAAAATTCTATCCGTAGCTTGAAGGCACCTTCAAGTGGGTCCAAGGTGCCTTCAATAGGCTAAGTTTTATCCGCCGAAAATAAAGTTTTATCTTCGGCTAACGGCTATTGAAGGCGCCTCCAACAGGCTAGAAGGAGCCTTTGATACTGTTCATGTGAGGTACCTTCCAAGCCATTGAAGGTGCATTCCATGAGGTAGATCAGCCTTTTAGCTGATCTTTTTTCGCTTAGGTGATGCTATGGTTAATCGGAGTTGAGCTTACCCAAACCCAACTCCGATCTTCTCCTCGAGCAAGCTCCCCCCAGCTTCTCATCCCTCGAACATCACACACGTCCTTCTCGCCCATCCGTGTACTCTTCTGTAACTTCTTGTCCCTCGGATGCAGGGAGTCCATCGACTCCTTTCTCGTGTCATCCTTCTCATCCGCTGTGTCTTCTGCTCATAAGTTCCTACACACTTAGACACAAGACGTTAAATACAAACATGACCTAACTTAACTCGGTTGACCATATCAAAACTACCCCAGGGTACTTACAATCTCCCCTTTTTGATGTGCATCAACTCGAGTTAAAGTTAGGGATAAAACAAAATGCAATATTCTAATTAAGTGAATGAGAATTGCAAATAAACAATAATTATGCAATGAACACTAATTATTTAGCAAATACAGAAATAAATTTTCAATTATCCCAACCCCCTCTTAACTTATACCAATTTCTCCTCTTTGATCACATCAAAAAATTAGAAAAATAAAATAAATAGTTAAAAAAAATTGAAATATTTTTCTAGGAATACATAATAAGAATTACCAGTAGGCTAATATTTTTCAGGAATAATTTTTAAAAATATTCTATTTTCACTAATTGGTCTTCTATTTTAATAAAAATAATTTTAAAATTTACTTTTCGGTTTCAAAAAATCTTAAAATTTTTTGTCAGACTTAAAAAGAATTATCTATATCAATAGAAAAATTTTCACAATAATGTATCTATATCAATAGAAAAATTTTCACAATAAAATATTATTGAATCAGAATTGATTTATTTCAGTAGAACAACTTAATTTTCAAAAATAAATCTTAAAAAATATATTTTCAAACCTAAAAATTATGTGAATTGTCTTGAATATGTAAAATAGATAGTTTAATGCTTAAAAAAAAAAAAATCAAAGTTTCTAAATTTATATTCTATTAAATTTTTAATACTAAAAATTAAGTTTTTGAAAAATAATTCATAATAATTCACATAAAATTCAAAAAATATCAAAAAATTTTATTATGATAGAGAACATCATATTTTATCGTGGAAAAATAAAATTTTTAAAAAATAAGTCTGCAAATTATTTTTAGTTATCAAAATACAATTTTTGTTAAGAAAATTCATAGAAAATAACTTAACATAAAGTTTTTTTGAAAGTTTTTTTTGTTAGTAGATAATATTTCCATTTTGCACATATAAAATTTTGAGAAAAAAATACAACCCAAAGGTTGCCGAAATAATGGATTTTACAAAAATGACCAAATTTAGTAAATTAATTTTCTAACATGCATAGAATTTAATTTATTGAGCTAAGCATAATTTTGGTATCCAAAATAAATTATTTCCTACTAGATTAATGAATTTTTTTTATGGCTTATGATTTTTATAGATTTTTCTAATTTAGCACTTGTGAAATACAAAATACCAATTAAACCCTTTAAATTTTGAATTTCAAAGAATATTCAAATTTTCACATGCATAGTCATTCTTCAATTTTTCTATTTGCGCTTTCAATTTTTTATTTATAAATTATCATACATATTTAAGAGGCATGAATATTTAACTCCGCCCATGATGACCAGTCATGGTCGGTCCCAAGCCCGGATAAAGGAGGAGGGTTGCGTTAGGTTGCCAGCCAGCGTTAAACTATGGTAAAATTTCATGAATGAATCCATTAAACTATTGTGCTAATGCTAGGTTGTTCCCCGGAAGGAACGCGTTGCAGGGTCCGACTGTAACGTTTCGGCAAGGACCGCTACATCTCCAGAACTCGGGTGTAGTGATAAATATGCAAGAGTTCGTGTTACAGGGTCCGACTGTAACGTCTCAGCAAGGACTGCTACATCTCCATGAGAACTTGGGTGTAGTGTTAAATAGGCAAGAGTTCTCACACCATAGGTTAGATAAGAACAAATATGATAGGAAAACTAATAATCTAAGATTTGGAACATGGAATATAGGAACTCTCACTGGTAAATCAATGGAGGTAGTAGATATGATGATTAGGAGAAAAATTAATATTTTATGTGTACAAGAGACAAAATGGACAGGTGAGAAGGCAAAGATGATAGAGAACTCGGGTTTTAAGTTATGGTACACTGGAAAAAGTAAAACAAGAAATGGAGTGGGTATTATTGTAGATAGTTTGTTAAAGGATGAAGTTGTAGGAGTAGTTAGAAAAGGGGATAGAATTATAACTCTTAAGATAATAGTGGCGAAAGAAACTATGAACATAATTAGCGTATATGCACCACAAGTAGGATTAGATGAAGCTACCAAATTAAGGTTTTGGGAGGACTTAGATGAAATATTACAAAATATTCCACCAAATGAAAGGATTTTAATAGGAGGTGATTTAAATGGGCATGTCGGAGTGAAAAATGAGGAATATGAGAGAGTACATGGGAGTTATGGGTTTGGAACGAGGAATGAGGAAGGGAAAACTATATTAGATTTTGCGATAGCATATGACCTTATATTAGCTAATACGTTTTTTAAGAAAAGAGAAGAACACTTAGTCACATTCAAAAGTGGGAATAATAAATCGCAAATTGACTTTCTTATGGTTAGGAAGAAGGATAGAAAGATTTGTAAAGATTGCAAAGTCATCCCTGGAGAAAGCTTAACTACCCAACATAGGGTAGTAGTGTTGGATATACGCCTCAAACATAGTATCAATAGAAAGAAAATATATACAATTCCTAGAATTAAGTGGTGGAAGTTAAAGGATGGGAAGCAACATATATTTAAGGAGAAGGTAGAAGTACAAGCATTAGGTGAAATATACGATGACTCTAATACAACATGGGATAAGATGGTATCAAAGTTGAAAATAGTAGCTAAGAGTATCCTCGGTGAGTCAAAGGGGCATGCACCGCTAAGTAAAGAATCTTGGTGGTGGAATGAGAAAGTACAAGAGAAAGTGAGGGAAAAACGAATAGCTTATAAGGAATTATATATTTGTAAGAACGAGGAAAATTTTAAAAAATATACAATAGCCAAGAAAAAAGCTAAGAAAGTAGTGAGTGAAGCAAAAAATGAAACTTTTGAACGGTTATATCAAAAATTGGATACAAAAGAAGGGGAAAAAGATATTTATAGAATAGCTAAAGCGAGAGAAAGAAAAACAAGAGATCTTAGCCAAATAAAATGTATTAAAGATGAATGTAATAGGGTATTAGTAAGCGATGAAGAAATAAAAGAGCGGTGGAAGAGGTATTTTCATCAACTTTTTAATGAAGGTTTAGGAGACCAACTTAACTTAGGTAATTTAATTAGGTCAAATGAGCATCGAAATTTTAATTTTTATCGTAGAATTCAAACTTCAGAAGTAAAACAAGCTTTAAATGAGATGCACAATGGAAAAGCCGTTGGACCAGATGATATTCCGATAGAGGTATGGAAGTGCTTAGGGAAACAAGGTATTGAATGGCTTACAAAATTATTTAACATGATATTGAAAATGAAAAAAATGCCTGATCAATGGAGGATAAGTACTCTAGTTCCCTTATATAAGAATATGGGAGACGTACAAAATTGTGCAAACTATAGGGGTATTAAACTAATGAGTCATACTATGAAACTTTGGGAAAAAGTAATAGAAAAAAGATTAAGGAAGGAGACCATAGTGACAGAAAATCAATTTGGGTTCATGCCTGGAAGGTCGACAATAGAAGCTATACATCTTCTTAGACAATTAATTTTTT